>NW_027308162.1:0-174000 GCF_047496885.1 Scyliorhinus torazame | reverse complement strand
GGTTCCACTGCACTCTGGGATGGAGCTGCCTCTGTAACTGTGACCATTCAGTGATTCAGTTCCAATTGTCAGTGTGTTTCGCTGGGTGGTTACACTGCACTCTGGGTTGTAGCTGCCTCTGTAACTGTGACCATTCAGTGATTCAGTTCCAATTGTCAGTGTGTTTCTCTGGGTGGGTCCACTGCACTCTAGGGTGTAGCTGCCTCTGTAACGGTGACCATTCAGTGATTCAGTTCCAATTGTCAGTGTGTTTCTCTGGGTGGTTACACTGCACTCTGGGATGTAGCTGCGTCTGTAACTGTGACCATTCAGTGATTCAGTTCCAATTGTCAGTGTGTTTCTCTGGGTGGGTCCACTGCACTCTGGGGCGTAGCTGTCTCTATAACTGTGACCATTCAATGATTCAGTTCCAATTGTCAGTGTGTTTCTCTGGGTGGTTACACTGCACTCTGGGGTGTAGCTGCCTCTGTAACTGTGACCACTTAGTGATTCAGTTCCAATTGTCAGTGTGTTTCTCTGGGTGGTTCCACTGCACTCTGGGGTGTAGCTGCCTCTGTAACTGTGACCATTCAGTGATTCAGTTCCAATTGTCGTGTGTTTCTCTGGGTGGTTCCACTGCGCTCTGGGGTGTAGCTGCCTCTGTAACTGTGACCATTCAGTGATTCAGTTCCAATTGTCAGTGTGTTTCTCTGGGTGGTTCCACTGAACTCTGGGATGGAGCTGTCTCTGTAACTGTGACCATTCAGTGATTCAGTTCCAATTGTCAGTGTGTTTCTCTGGGTGGTTCCACTGCACTCTGGGGTGTAGCTGTCTCTGTAACTGTGACCATTCAGTGATTCAGTTCCAATTGTCAGTGTGTTTCTCTTGGTGGTTCCACTGCACTCTGGGGTGTAGCTGCCTCTGTAACTGTGACCATTCAGTGATTCAGTTCCAATTGTCGTGTGTTTCTCTGGGTGGTTCCACTGCGCTCTGGGGTGTAGCTGCCTCTGTAACTGTGACCATTCAGTGATTCAGTTCCAATTGTCAGTGTGTTTCTCTGGGTGGTTCCACTGAACTCTGGGATGGAGCTGTCTCTGTAACTGTGACCATTCAGTGATTCAGTTCCAATTGTCAGTGTGTTTCTCTGGGTGGTTCCACTGCACTCTGGGATGTAGCTGCCTCTGTAGCTGTGACCATTCAGTGATTCAGTTCCAATTGTCAGTGTGTTTCTCTGGGTGGGCCCACTGCACTCTGGGATGTAGCTGCCTCTGTAACTGAGACCATTCAGTGATTCAGTTCCAATTGTCAGTGTGTTTCTCTGGGTGGTTCCACTGCACTCTGGGGTGTAGCTGTCTCTGTAACTGTGACCATTCAGTGATTCAGTTCCAATTGTCAGTGTGTTTCTCTGGGTGGGCCCACTGCACTCTGGGGTGTAGCTGTCTCTCTAACTGTGACCATTCAGTGATTCAGTTCCAATTGTCAGTGTGTTTCTCTGGGTGGTTCCACTGCACTCTGGGATGTAGCTGCCTATGTAACTGTGACCATTCAGTTATTCAGTTCCAATTGTAAGTGTGTTTCTCTGGGTGGTTCCACTGCACTCTGGAGTGTAGCTGCCTCTGTAACTGTGACCATTCAGTGATTCAGTTCCAATTGTAAGTGTGTTTCTCTGGGTGGTTCCACTGCACTCTGGGGTGTAGCTGCCTCTGTAACTGTGACCATTCAGTGATTCAGTTCCAATTGTCAGTGTGTTTCTCTGGATGGTTCCACTGCGCTCTGGGGTGTAGCTGTCTCTAACTGTGACCATTCAGTGATTCAGTTCCAATTGTCAGTGTGTTTCTCTGGGTGGTTCCACTGCACTCTGGGATGTAGCTGCCTCTGTAACTGTGACCATTCAGTGATTCAGTTCCAAGTGTCAGTGTGTTTCTCTGGGTGATTACACTGCACTCTGGGGTGTAGCTGTCTCTGTAACTGTCACCATTCAGTGATTCAGTTCCAATTGTCAGTGTGTTTCTCTGGGTGGTTCCACTGCACTCTAGGGTGTAGCTGTCTCTGTAACTGTGACCATTCGGTGATTCAGTTCCAATTGTCGTGTGTTTCTCTGGGTGGTTCCACTGCACTCTGGGGTGTAGCTGTCTCTGTAACTGTGACCATTCAGTGATTCAGTTCCAATTGTCAATGTTTTTCTCTGGGTGGTTCCACTGCACTCTGGGATGTAGCTGTCTCTGTAACTGTGACCATTCAGTGATTCAGTTCCAATTGTCAGTGTGTTTCTCTGGGTGGTTCCACTGCACTCTGGGATGTAGCTGCCTCTGTAACTGTGACCATTCAGTGATTCAGTTCCAATTGACAGTGTGTTTCTCTGGGTGGTTCCACTGCACTCTAGGGTGTAGCTGCCTCTGTAACGGTGACCATTCAGTGATTCAGTTCCAATTGTCAGTGTGTTTCTCTGGGTGGTTACACTGCACTCTGGGATGTAGCTGCCTCTGTAACTGTAACCATTCAGTGATTCAGTTCCAATTGTCAGTGTGTTTCTCTGGGTGGTTCCACTGCACTCTGGGGTGTAGCTGTCTCTGTAACTGTGACCATTCAGTGATTCAGTTCCAATTGTCAGTGTGTTTCTCTGGGTGGTTCCACTGCACTCTGGGATGTAGCTGCCTCTGTAACTGTGACCATTCAGTGATTCAGTTCCAATTGACAGTGTGTTTCTCTGGGTGGTTCCACTGCACTCTAGGGTGTAGCTGCCTCTGCAACGGTGACCATTCAGTGATTCAGTTCCAATTGTCAGTGTGTTTCTCTGGGTGGTTACACTGCACTCTGGGATGTAGCTGTCTCTGTAACTGTGACCATTCAGTGATTCAGTTCCAATTGTCAGTGTGTTTCTCTGGGTGGTTCCACTGCACTCTGGGGTGTAGCTGTCTCTGTAACTGTGACCATTCAGTGATTCAGTTCCAATTGTCAGTGTGTTTCTCTGGGTGGTTCCACTGCACTCTAGGGTGTAGCTGCCTCTGTAACGGTGACCATTCAGTGATTCAGTTCCAATGGTCAGTGTGTTTCTCTGGGTGGTTCCACTGCACTCTGGGATGGAGCTGCCTCTGTAACTGTGACCATTCAGTGATTCAGTTCCAATTGTCAGTGTGTTTCTCTGGGTGGTTCCACTGCACTCTGGGGTGTAGCTGTCTCTGTAACTGTGACCATTCAGTGATTCAGTTCCAATTGTCAGTGTGTTTCTCTGGGTGGTTCCACTGCACTCTAGGGTGTAGCTGCCTCTGTAACGGTGACCATTCACTGATTCAGTTCCAAGTGTCAGTGTGTTTCTCTGGGTGGTTCCACTGCACTCTGGGGTGTAGCTGCCTCTGTAACTGTGACCATTCAGTGATTCAGTTCCAATTGTCAGTGTGTTTCTCTGGGTGGTTCCACTGCACTCTGGAGTGTAGCTGCCTCTGTAACTGTGACCATTCAGTGATTCAGTTCCAATTGTAAGTGTGTTTCTCTGGGTGGTTCCACTGCACTCTGGGGTGTAGCTGCCTCTGTAACTGTGACCATTCAGTGATTCAGTTCCAATTGTCAGTGTGTTTCTCTGGGTGGTTCCACTGCGCTCTGGGGTGTAGCTGTCTCTAACTGTGACCATTCAGTGATTCAGTTCCAATTGTCAGTGTGTTTCTCTGGGTGGTTCCACTGCACTCTGGGATGTAGCTGCCTCTGTAACTGTGACCATTCGGTGATTCAGTTCCAAGTGTCAGTGTGTTTCTCTGGGTGATTACACTGCACTCTAGGGTGTAGCTGTCTCTGTAACTGTCACCATTCAGTGATTCAGTTCCAATTGTCAGTGTGTTTCTCTGGGTGGGTCCACTGCACTCTGGGGTGTAGCTGTCTCTGTAACTGTGACCATTCAGTGATTCAGTTCCAATTGTCAGTGTGTTTCTCTGGATGGTCCCACTGCACTCTGGGGTGTAGCTGCCTCTGTAACTGTGACCATTCAGTGATTCAGTTCCAATTGTAAGTGTGTTTCTCTGGGTGGTTCCACTGCACTCTGGGGTGTAGCTGCCTCTGTAACTGTGACCATTCAGTGATTCAGTTCCAATTGTCAGTGTGTTTCTCTGGGTGGTTCCACTGCGCTCTGGGGTGTAGCTGTCTCTAACTGTGACCATTCAGTGATTCAGTTCCAATTGTCAGTGTGTTTCTCTGGGTGGTTCCACTGCACTCTGGGATGTAGCTGCCTCTGCAACTGTGACCATTCAGTGATTCAGTTCCAAGTGTCAGTGTGTTTCTCTGGGTGATTACACTGCACTCTGGGGTGTAGCTGTCTCTGTAACTGTCACCATTCAGTGATTCAGTTCCAATTGTCAGTGTGTTTCTCTGGGTGGTTCCACTGCACTCTAGGGTGTAGCTGTCTCTGTAACTGTGACCATTCGGTGATTCAGTTCCAATTGTCGTGTGTTTCTCTGGGTGGTTCCACTGCACTCTGGGGTGTAGCTGTCTCTGTAACTGTGACCATTCAGTGATTCAGTTCCAATTGTCAGTGTTTTTCTCTGGGTGGTTCCACTGCACTCTGGGATGTAGCTGTCTCTGTAACTGTGACCATTCAGTGATTCAGTTCCAATTGTCAGTGTGTTTCTCTGGGTGGTTCCACTGCACTCTGGGATGTAGCTGCCTCTGTAACTGTGACCATTCAGTGATTCAGTTCCAATTGACAGTGTGTTTCTCTGGGTGGTTCCACTGCACTCTAGGGTGTAGCTGCCTCTGTAACGGTGACCATTCAGTGATTCAGTTCCAATTGTCAGTGTGTTTCTCTGGGTGGTTACACTGCACTCTGGGATGTAGCTGCCTCTGTAACTGTGACCATTCAGTGATTCAGTTCCAATTGTCAGTGTGTTTCTCTGGGTGGTTCCACTGCACTCTGGGGTGTAGCTGTCTCTGTAACTGTGACCATTCAGTGATTCAGTTCCAATTGTCAGTGTGTTTCTCTGGGTGGTTCCACTGCACTCTGGGATGTAGCTGCCTCTGTAACTGTGACCATTCAGTGATTCAGTTCCAATTGACAGTGTGTTTCTCTGGGTGGTTCCACTGCACTCTAGGGTGTAGCTGCCTCTGTAACGGTGACCATTCAGTGATTCAGTTCCAATTGTCAGTGTGTTTCTCTGGGTGGTTACACTGCACTCTGGGATGTAGCTGTCTCTGTAACTGTGACCATTCAGTGATTCAGTTCCAATTGTCAGTGTGTTTCTCTGGGTGGTTCCACTGCACTCTGGGGTGTAGCTGTCTCTGTAACTGTGACCATTCAGTGATTCAGTTCCAATTGTCAGTGTGTTTCTCTGGGTGGTTCCACTGCACTCTAGGGTGTAGCTGCCTCTGTAACGGTGACCATTCAGTGATTCAGTTCCAATTGTCAGTGTGTTTCTCTGGGTGGTTCCACTGCACTCTGGGATGGAGCTGCCTCTGTAACTGTGACCATTCAGTGATTCAGTTCCAATTGTCAGTGTGTTTCTCTGGGTGGTTCCACTGCACTCTGGGGTGTAGCTGTCTCTGTAACTGTGACCATTCAGTGATTCAGTTCCAATTGTCAGTGTGTTTCTCTGGGTGGTTCCACTGCACTCTAGGGTGTAGCTGCCTCTGTAACGGTGACCATTCACTGATTCAGTTCCAAGTGTCAGTGTGTTTCTCTGGGTGGTTCCACTGCACTCTGGGGTGTAGCTGCCTCTGTAACTGTGACCATTCAGTGATTCAGTTCCAATTGTCAGTGTGTTTCTCTGGGTGGTTCCACTGCACTCTGGAGTGTAGCTGCCTCTGTAACTGTGACCATTCAGTGATTCAGTTCCAATTGTAAGTGTGTTTCTCTGGGTGGTTCCACTGCACTCTGGGGTGTAGCTGCCTCTGTAACTGTGACCATTCAGTGATTCAGTTCCAATTGTCAGTGTGTTTCTCTGGGTGGTTCCACTGCGCTCTGGGGTGTAGCTGTCTCTAACTGTGACCATTCAGTGATTCAGTTCCAATTGTCAGTGTGTTTCTCTGGGTGGTTCCACTGCACTCTGGGATGTAGCTGCCTCTGTAACTGTGACCATTCGGTGATTCAGTTCCAAGTGTCAGTGTGTTTCTCTGGGTGGTTACACTGCACTCTAGGGTGTAGCTGTCTCTGTAACTGTCACCATTCAGTGATTCAGTTCCAATTGTCAGTGTGTTTCTCTGGGTGGGTCCACTGCACTCTGGGGTGTAGCTGTCTCTGTAACTGTGACCATTCAGTGATTCAGTTCCAATTGTCAGTGTGTTTCTCTGGATGGTCCCACTGCACTCTGGGGTGTAGCTGCCTCTGTAACTGTGACCATTCAGTGATTCAGTTCCAACTGTCAGTGTGTTTCTCTGGGTGGGTCCACTGCACTCTGGGGTGTAGCTGTCTCTGTAACTGTGACCATTCAGTGATTCAGTTCCAATTGTCAGTGTGTTTCTCTGGGTGGTTCCACTGCTCTCTGGGGTGTAGCTGCCTCTGTAACTGTGACCATTGAGTGATTCAGTTCCAAGTGTCAGTGTGTTTCTCTGGGTGGTTCCACTGCACTCTGGGGTGTAGCTGCCTCTGTAACTGTGACCATTCAGCGATTCAGTTCCAATTGTCAGTGTGTTTCTCTGGGTGGGCCCACTGCACTCTGGGATGTAGCTGTCTCTGTAACTGTGACCATTCAGTGATTCAGTTCCAATTGTCAGTGTGTTTCTCTGGGTGGTTCCACTGCACTCTGGGGTGTAGCTGTCTCTGTAACTGTGACCATTCAGTGATTCAGTTCCAATTGTCAGTGTGTTTCTCTGGGTGGGTCCAATGCACCCTGGGATGTAGCTGTCTCTGTAACTGTGACCATTCAGAGATTCAGTTCCAATTGTCAGTGTGTTTCTCTGGGTGGGCCCACTGCACTCTGGGGTGTAGCTGTCTCTGTAACTGTGATCATTCAGTGATTCAGTTCCAATTGTCAGTGTGTTTCTCTGGGTCGTTCCACTGCACTCTGGGGTGTAGCTGTCTCTGTAACTGTGACCATTCAGTGATTCAGTTCCAATTGTCAGTGTGTTTCTCTGGGTGGTTCCACTGCACCCTGGGGTGTAGCTGCCTCTGTGACTGTGACCATTCAGTGATTCAGTTCCAATTGTCAGTGTGTTTCTCTGGGTGGTTCCACAGCACTCTGGGGTGTAGCTGTCTCTGTAACTGTGACCATTCAGTGATTCAGTTCCAATTGTCAGTGTGATTATCTGGCTGGTTCCACTGCACTCTGGGGTGTAGTTGCCTCTGTAACTGTGACCATTCCGTGATTCAGTTCCAATTGTCAGTGTGTTTCTCTGGGTGTGTCCCCTGCACTCTGGGGTGTAGCTGTCTCTGTAACTGTGACCATTCAGTGATTCAGTTCCAATTGTCAGTGTGTTTCTCTGGGTGGTTCCACTGCACTCTGGAGTGTAATTGTCTCTGTGACGGTGACCATTTAGTGATTCCGTTCCAATTGTCAGTGTGTTTCTCTGGGTGGTTACACTGCACTCTGGGGTGTAGCTACCTCTGTAACTGTGACCATTCAGTGATTCAGTTCCAATTGTCAGTGTGATTATCTGGCTGGTTCCACTGCACTCTGGGGTGTAGTTGCCTCTGTAACTGTGACCATTCAGTGATTCAGTTCCAATTGTCAGTGTGTTTCTCTGGGTGTGTCCCCTGCACTCTGGGGTGTAGCTGTCTCTGTAACTGTGACCATTCAGTGATTCAGTTCCAATTGTCAGTGTGTTTTTCTGGGTGGGCCCACTGCACTCTGGGGTGTAGCTGTCTCTGTAACTGTGACCATTCAGTGATTCAGTTCCAATTGTCAGTGTGTTTCTCTGGGTGGTTCCACTGCACTCTGGAGTGTAATTGTCTCTGTGACGGTGACCATTTAGTGATTCCGTTCCAATTGTCAGTGTGTTTCTCTGGGTGGTTACACTGCACTCTGGGGTGTAGCTGCCTCTGTAACTGTGACCACTTAGTGATTCAGTTCCAATTGTCAGTGTGTTTCTCTGGGTGGTTCCACTGCACTCTGGAGCGTAGCTGCCTCTGTAACTGTGACCATTCAGTGATTCAGTTCCAATTGTCAGTGTGTTTCTCTGGGTGGGCCCACTGCACTCTGGGGTGTAGCTGTCTCTCTAACTGTGACCATTCAGTGATTCAGTTCCAATTGTAGGTGTGTTTCTCTGGGTGGTTCCACTGCTCTCTGGGATGTAGCTGTCTCTGTAACTGTGACCATTCAGTGATTCAGTTCCAATTGTCAGTGTTTTTCTCTGGGTGGTTCCACTGCACTCTGGGATGTAGCTGTCTCTGTAACTGTGACCATTCAGTGATTCAGTTCCAATTGTCAGTGTGTTTCTCTGGGTGGTTCCACTGCACTCTGGGATGTAGCTGCCTCTGTAACTGTGACCATTCAGTGATTCAGTTCCAATTGACAGTGTGTTTCTCTGGGTGGTTCCACTGCACTCTAGGGTGTAGCTGCCTCTGTAACGGTGACCATTCAGTGATTCAGTTCCAATTGTCAGTGTGTTTCTCTGGGTGGTTACACTGCACTCTGGGATGTAGCTGCCTCTGTAACTGTGACCATTCAGTGATTCAGTTCCAATTGTCAGTGTGTTTCTCTGGGTGGTTCCACTGCACTCTGGGGTGTAGCTGTTTCTGTAACTGTGACCATTCAGTGATTCAGTTCCAATTGTCAGTGTGTTTCTCTGGGTGGTTCCACTGCACTCTGGGATGTAGCTGCCTCTGTAACTGTGACCATTCAGTGATTCAGTTCCAATTGACAGTGTGTTTCTCTGGGTGGTTCCACTGCACTCTAGGGTGTAGCTGCCTCTGTAACGGTGACCATTCAGTGATTCAGTTCCAATTGTCAGTGTGTTTCTCTGGGTGGTTACACTGCACTCTGGGATGTAGCTGCCTCTGTAACTGTGACCATTCAGTTATTCAGTTCCAATTGTCAGTGTGTTTCTCTGGGTGGTTCCACTGCACTCTGGGGTGTAGCTGTCTCTGTAACTGTGACCATTCAGTGATTCAGTTCCAATTGTCAGTGTGTTTCTCTGGGTGGTTCCACTGCACTCTAGGGTGTAGCTGCCTCTGTAACGGTGACCATTCAGTGATTCAGTTCCAATTGTCAGTGTGTTTCTCTGGGTGGTTCCACAGCACTCTGGGGTGTAGCTGTCTCTGTAACTGTGACCATTCAGTGATTCAGTTCCAATTGTCAGTGTGATTATCTGGCTGGTTCCACTGCACTCTGGGGTATAGTTGCCTCTGTAACTGTGACCATTCAGTGATTCAGTTCCAATTGTCAGTGTGTTTCTCTGGGTGTGTCCCCTGCACTCTGGGGTGTAGCTGTCTCTGTAACTGTGACCATTCAGTGATTCAGTTCCAATTGTCAGTGTGTTTTTCTGGGTGGGCCCACTGCACTCTGGGGTGTAGCTGTCTCTGTAACTGTGACCATTCAGTGATTCAGTTCCAATTGTCAGTGTGTTTCTCTGGGTGGTTCCACTGCACTCTGGAGTGTAATTGTCTCTGTGACGGTGACCATTTAGTGATTCCGTTCCAATTGTCAGTGTGTTTCTCTGGGTGGTTACACTGCACTCTGGGGTGTAGCTGCCTCTGTAACTGTGACCATTCAGTGATTCAGTTCCAATTGTCAGTGTGATTATCTGGCTGGTTCCACTGCACTCTGGGGTGTAGTTGCCTCTGTAACTGTGACCATTCAGTGATTCAGTTCCAATTGTCAGTGTGTTTCTCTGGGTGTGTCCCCTGCACTCTGGGGTGTAGCTGTCTCTGTAACTGTGACCATTCAGTGATTCAGTTCCAATTGTCAGTGTGTTTTTCTGGGTGGGCCCACTGCACTCTGGGGTGTAGCTGTCTCTGTAACTGTGACCATTCAGTGATTCAGTTCCAATTGTCAGTGTGTTTCTCTGGGTGGTTCCACTGCACTCTGGAGTGTAATTGTCTCTGTGACGGTGACCATTTAGTGATTCCGTTCCAATTGTCAGTGTGTTTCTCTGGGTGGTTACACTGCACTCTGGGGTGTAGCTGCCTCTGTAACTGTGACCACTTAGTGATTCAGTTCCAATTGTCAGTGTGTTTCTCTGGGTGGTTCCACTGCACTCTGGAGTGTAGCTGCCTCTGTAACTGTGACCATTCAGTGATTCAGTTCCAATTGTCAGTGTGTTTCTCTGGGTGGGCCCACTGCACTCTGGGGTGTAGCTGTCTCTCTAACTGTGACCATTCAGTGATTCAGTTCCAATTGTAGGTGTGTTTCTCTGGGTGGTTCCACTGCTCTCTGGGATGTAGCTGTCTCTGTAACTGTGACCATTCAGTGATTCAGTTCCAATTGTCAGTGTTTTTCTCTGGGTGGTTCCACTGCACTCTGGGATGTAGCTGTCTCTGTAACTGTGACCATTCAGTGATTCAGTTCCAATTGTCAGTGTGTTTCTCTGGGTGGTTCCACTGCACTCTGGGATGTAGCTGCCTCTGTAACTGTGACCATTCAGTGATTCAGTTCCAATTGTCAGTGTGTTTCTCTGGGTGGTTCCACTGCACTCTAGGGTGTAGCTGCCTCTGTAACGGTGACCATTCAGTGATTCAGTTCCAATTGTCAGTGTGTTTCTCTGGGTGGTTACACTGCACTCTGGGATGTAGCTGCCTCTGTAACTGTGACCATTCAGTGATTCAGTTCCAATTGTCAGTGTGTTTCTCTGGGTGGTTCCACTGCACTCTGGGGTGTAGCTGTCTCTGTAACTGTGACCATTCAGTGATTCAGTTCCAATTGTCAGTGTGTTTCTCTGGGTGGTTCCACTGCACTCTGGGATGTAGCTGCCTCTGTAACTGTGACCATTCAGTGATTCAGTTCCAATTGACAGTGTGTTTCTCTGGGTGGTTCCACTGCACTCTAGGGTGTAGCTGCCTCTGTAACGGTGACCATTCAGTGATTCAGTTCCAATTGTCAGTGTGTTTCTCTGGGTGGTTACACTGCACTCTGGGATGTAGCTGCCTCTGTAACTGTGACCATTCAGTTATTCAGTTCCAATTGTCAGTGTGTTTCTCTGGGTGGTTCCACTGCACTCTGGGGTGTAGCTGTCTCTGTAACTGTGACCATTCAGTGATTCAGTTCCAATTGTCAGTGTGTTTCTCTGGGTGGCTCCACTGCACTCTAGGGTGTAGCTGCCTCTGTAACGGTGACCATTCAGTGATTCAGTTCCAATTGTCAGTGTGTTTCTCTTGGTGGTTCCACTGCACTCTGGGATGGAGCTGCCTCTGTAACTGTGACCATTCAGTGATTCAGTTCCAATTGTCAGTGTGTTTCTCTGGGTGGTTCCACTGCACTCTGGGGTGTAGCTGTCTCTGTAACTGTGACCATTCAGTGATTCAGTTCCAATTGTCAGTGTGTTTCTCTGGGTGGTTCCACTGCACTCTAGGGTGTAGCTGCCTCTGTAACGGTGACCATTCAGTGATTCAGTTCCAAGTGTCAGTGTGTTTCTCTGGGTGGTTCCACTGCACTCTGGGGTGTAGCTGCCCCTGTAAATGTGACCATTCAGTGATTCAGTTCCAATTGTCAGTGTGTTTCTCTGGGTGGTTCCACTGCACTCTGGAGTGTAATTGTCTCTGTGACGGTGACCATTTAGTGATTCAGTTCCAATTGTCAGTGTGTTTCTCTTGGTGTGTCCCCTGCACTCTGGGGTGTAGCTGTCTCTGTAACTGTGACCATTCAGTGATTCAGTTCCAATTGTCAGTGTGTTTTTCTGTGTGGTTCCACTGCACTCTGGGGTGTAGCTGCCTCTGTAACTGTGACCATTCAGTGATTCAGTTCCAATTGTCAGTGTGTTTCTCTGGGTGGTTCCACTGCACTCTGGAGTGTAATTGTCTCTGTGACGGTGACCATTTAGTGATTCCGTTCCAATTGTCAGTGTGTTTCTCTGGGTGGTTACACTGCACTCTGGGGTGTAGCTGCCTCTGTAACTGTGACCATTCAGTGATTCAGTTCCAATTGTCAGTGTGATTATCTGGCTGGTTCCACTGCACTCTGGGGTGTAGTTGCCTCTGTAACTGTGACCATTCAGTGATTCAGTTCCAATTGTCAGTGTGTTTCTCTGGGTGTGTCCCCTGCACTCTGGGGTGTAGCTGTCTCTGTAACTGTGACCATTCAGTGATTCAGTTCCAATTGTCAGTGTGTTTTTCTGGGTGGGCCCACTGCACTCTGGGGTGTAGCTGTCTCTGTAACTGTGACCATTCAGTGATTCAGTTCCAATTGTCAGTGTGTTTCTCTGGGTGGTTCCACTGCACTCTGGAGTGTAATTGTCTCTGTGACGGTGACCATTTAGTGATTCCGTTCCAATTGTCAGTGTGTTTCTCTGGGTGGTTACACTGCACTCTGGGGTGTAGCTGCCTCTGTAACTGTGACCACTTAGTGATTCAGTTCCAATTGTCAGTGTGTTTCTCTGGGTGGTTCCACTGCACTCTGGAGTGTAGCTGCCTCTGTAACTGTGACCATTCAGTGATTCAGTTCCAATTGTCAGTGTGTTTCTCTGGGTGGGCCCACTGCACTCTGGGGTGTAGCTGTCTCTCTAACTGTGACCATTCAGTGATTCAGTTCCAATTGTAGGTGTGTTTCTCTGGGTGGTTCCACTGCTCTCTGGGATGTAGCTATCTCTGTAACTGTGACCATTCAGTGATTCAGTTCCAATTGTCAGTGTTTTTCTCTGGGTGGTTCCACTGCTCTCTGGGGTGTAGCTGTCCCTGTAACTGTGACCATTCAGTGATTCAGTTCCAATTGTCAGTGTGTTTCTCTGGGTGGTTCCACTGCACTCTGGGATGTAGCTGCCTCTGTAACTGTGACCATTCAGTGATTCAGTTCCAATTGACAGTGTGTTTCTCTGGGTGGTTCCACTGCACTCTAGGGTGTAGCTGCCTCTGTAACGGTGACCATTCAGTGATTCAGTTCCAATTATCAGTGTGTTTCTCTGGGTGGTTACACTGCACTCTGGGATGTAGCTGCCTCTGTAACTGTGACCATTCAGTGATTCAGTTCCAATTGTCAGTGTGTTTCTCTGGGTGGTTCAACTGCACTCTGGGGTGTAGCTGTCTCTGTAACTGTGACCATTCAGTGATTCAGTTCCAATTGTCAGTGTGTTTCTCTGGGTGGTTCCACTGCACTCTGGGATGTAGCTGCCTCTGTAACTGTGACCATTCAGTGATTCAGTTCCAATTGACAGTGTGTTTCTCTGGGTGGTTCCACTGCACTCTAGGGTGTAGCTGCCTCTGTAACGGTGACCATTCAGTGATTCAGTTCCAATTGTCAGTGTGTTTCTCTGGGTGGTTACACTGCACTCTGGGATGTAGCTGCCTCTGTAACTGTGACCATTCAGTGATTCAGTTCCAATTGTCAGTGTGCTTCTCTGGGTGGTTCCACTGCACTCTGGGGTGTAGCTGTCTCTGTAACTGTGACCATTCAGTGATTCAGTTCCAATTGTCAGTGTGTTTCTCTGGGTGGTTCCACTGCACTCTAGGGTGTAGCTGCCTCTGTAACGGTGACCATTCAGTGATTCAGTTCCAATTGTCAGTGTGTTTCTCTTGGTGGTTCCACTGCACTCTGGGATGGAGCTGCCTCTATAACTGTGACCATTCAGTGATTCAGTTCCAATTGTCAGTGTGTTTCTCTGGGTGGTTCCACTGCACTCTGGGGTGTAGCTGTCTCTGTAACTGTGACCATTCAGTGATTCAGTTCCAATTGTCAGTGTGTTTCTCTGGGTGGTTCCACTGCACTCTAGGGTGTAGCTGCCTCTGTAACGGTGACCATTCAGTGATTCAGTTCCAAGTGTCAGTGTGTTTCTCTGGGTGGTTCCACTGCACTCTGGGGTGTAGCTGCCCCTGTAACTGTGACCATTCAGTGATTCAGTTCCAATTGTCAGTGTGTTTCTCTGGGTGGTTCCACTGCACTCTGGAGTGTAATTGTCTCTGTGACGGTGACCATTTAGTGATTCCGTTCCAATTGTCAGTGTGTTTCTCTGGGTGGTTACACTGCACTCTGGGGTGTAGCTGCCTCTGTAACTGTGACCACTTAGTGATTCAGTTCCAATTGTCAGTGTGTTTCTCTGGGTGGTTCCACTGCACTCTGGAGTGTAGCTGCCTCTGTAACTGTGACCATTCAGTGATTCAGTTCCAATTCTAAGTGTGTTTCTCTGGGTGGTTCCACTGCACTCTGGGGTGTAGCTGCCTCTGTAACTGTGACCATTCAGTGATTCAGTTCCAATTGTCAGTGTGTTTCTCTGGGTGGTTCCACTGCGCTCTGGGGTGTAGCTGTCTCTAACTGTGACCATTCAGTGATTCAGTTCCAATTGTCAGTGTGTTTCTCTGGGTGGTTCCACTGCACTCTGGGATGTAGCTGCCTCTGTAACTGTGACCATTCAGTGATTCAGTTCCAAGTGTCAGTGTGTTTCTCTGGGTGGTTACACTGCACTCTAGGGTGTAGCTGTCTCTGTAACTGTCACCATTCAGTGATTCAGTTCCAATTGTCAGTGTGTTTCTCTGGGTGGGTCCACTGCACTCTGGGGTGTAGCTGTCTCTGTAACTGTGACCATTCAGTGATTCAGTTCCAATTGTCAGTGTGTTTCTCTGGGTGGTCCCACTGCACTCTGGGGTGTAGCTGCCTCTGTAACTGTTACCATTCAGTGATTCAGTTCCAATTGTCAGTGTGTTTCTCTGGGTGGGTCCACTGCACTCTGGGGTGTAGCTGTCTCTGTAACTGTGACCATTCAGTGATTCAGTTCCAATTGTCAGTGTGTTTCTCTGGGTGGTTCCACTGCTCTCTGGGGTGTAGCTGCCTCTGTAACTGTGACCATTGAGTGATTCAGTTCCAAGTGTCAGTGTGTTTCTCTGGGTGGTTCCACTGCACTCTGGGGTGTAGCTGCCTCTGTAACTGTGACCATTCAGCGATTCAGTTCCAATTGTCAGTGTGTTTCTCTGGGTGGGCCCACTGCACTCTGGGATGTAGCTGTCTCTGTAACTGTGACCATTCAGTGATTCAGTTCCAATTGTCAGTGTGTTACTCTGGGTGGTTCCACTGCACTCTGGGGTGTAGCTGTCTCTGTAACTGTGACCATTCAGTGATTCAGTTCCAATTGTCAGTGTGTTTCTCTGGGTGGGTCCACTGCACCCTGGGATGTAGCTGTCTCTGCAACTGTGACCATTCAGAGATTCAGTTCCAATTGTCAGTGTGTTTCTCTGGGTGGTTCCACTGCACTCTGGGGTGTAGCTGCCTCTGTAACTGTGACCATTCAGAGATTCAGTTCCAATTGTCAGTGTGTTTCTCTGGGTGGTTCCACTGCACTCTGGGATGTAGCTGTCTCTGTAACTGTGACCATTCAGTGATTCAGTTCCAATTGTCAGTGTGTTTCTCTGGGTGGTTCCACTGCACTCTGGGGTGTAGCTGTCTCTGTAACTGTGACCATTCAGTGATTCAGTTCCAATTGTCAGTGTGTTTCTCTGGGTGGGCCCACTGCACTCTGGGGTGTAGCTGTCTCTGTAACTGTGATCATTCAGTGATTCAGTTCCAATTGTCAGTGTGTTTCTCTGGGTCGTTCCACTGCACTCTGGGGTGTAGCTGTCTCTGTAACTGTGACCATTCAGTGATTCAGTTCCAATTGTCAGTGTGTTTTTCTGGGTGGTTCCACTGCACTCTGGGGTGTAGCTGCCTCTGTGACTGTGACCATTCAGTGATTCAGTTCCAATTGTCAGTGTGTTTCTCTGGGTGGTTCCACAGCACTCTGGGTGTAGCTGTCTCTGTAACTGTGACCATTCAGTGATTCAGTTCCAATTGTCAGTGTGATTATCTGGCTGGTTCCACTGCACTCTGGGGTGTAGTTGCCTCTGTAACTGTGACCATTCAGTGATTCAGTTCCAATTGTCAGTGTGTTTCTCTGGGTGTGTCCCCTGCACTCTGGGGTGTAGCTGTCTCTGTAACTGTGACCATTCAGTGATTCAGTTCCAATTGTCAGTGTGTTTCTCTGGGTGGTTACACTGCACTCTGGGATGTAGCTGCCTCTGTAACTGTGACCATTCAGTGATTCAGTTCCAATTGTCAGTGTGCTTCTCTGGGTGGTTCCACTGCACTCTGGGGTGTAGCTGTCTCTGTAACTGTGACCATTCAGTGATTCAGTTCCAATTGTCAGTGTGTTTCTCTTGGTGGTTCCACTGCACTCTGGGATGGAGCTGCCTCTATAACTGTGACCATTCAGTGATTCAGTTCCAATTGTCAGTGTGTTTCTCTGGGTGGTTCCACTGCACTCTGGGGTGTAGCTGTCTCTGTAACTGTGACCATTCAGTGATTCAGTTCCAATTGTCAGTGTGTTTCTCTGGGTGGTTCCACTGCACTCTAGGGTGTAGCTGCCTCTGTAACGGTGACCATTCAGTGATTCAGTTCCAAGTGTCAGTGTGTTTCTCTGGGTGGTTCCACTGCACTCTGGGGTGTAGCTGCCCCTGTAACTGTGACCATTCAGTGATTCAGTTCCAATTGTCAGTGTGTTTCTCTGGGTGGTTCCACTGCACTCTGGAGTGTAATTGTCTCTGTGACGGTGACCATTTAGTGATTCCGTTCCAATTGTCAGTGTGTTTCTCTGGGTGGTTACACTGCACTCTGGGGTGTAGCTGCCTCTGTAACTGTGACCACTTAGTGATTCAGTTCCAATTGTCAGTGTGTTTCTCTGGGTGGTTCCACTGCACTCTGGAGTGTAGCTGCCTCTGTAACTGTGACCATTCAGTGATTCAGTTCCAATTCTAAGTGTGTTTCTCTGGGTGGTTCCACTGCACTCTGGGGTGTAGCTGCCTCTGTAACTGTGACGATTCAGTGATTCAGTTCCAATTGTCAGTGTGTTTCTCTGGGTGGTTCCACTGCGCTCTGGGGTGTAGCTGTCTCTAACTGTGACCATTCAGTGATTCAGTTCCAATTGTCAGTGTGTTTCTCTGGGTGGTTCCACTGCACTCTGGGATGTAGCTGCCTCTGTAACTGTGACCATTCAGTGATTCAGTTCCAAGTGTCAGTGTGTTTCTCTGGGTGGTTACACTGCACTCTAGGGTGTAGCTGTCTCTGTAACTGTCACCATTCAGTGATTCAGTTCCAATTGTCAGTGTGTTTCTCTGGGTGGGTCCACTGCACTCTGGGGTGTAGCTGTCTCTGTAACTGTGACCATTCAGTGATTCAGTTCCAATTGTCAGCGTGTTTCTCTGGGTGGTCCCACTGCACTCTGGGGTGTAGCTGCCTCTGTAACTGTTACCATTCAGTGATTCAGTTCCAATTGTCAGTGTGTTTCTCTGGGTGGGTCCACTGCACTCTGGGGTGTAGCTGTCTCTGTAACTGTGACCATTCAGTGATTCAGTTCCAATTGTCAGTGTGTTTCTCTGGGTGGTTCCACTGCTCTCTGGGGTGTAGCTGCCTCTGTAACTGTGACCATTGAGTGATTCAGTTCCAAGTGTCAGTGTGTTTCTCTGGGTGGTTCCACTGCACTCTGGGGTGTAGCTGCCTCTGTAACTGTGACCATTCAGCGATTCAGTTCCAATTGTCAGTGTGTTTCTCTGGGTGGGCCCACTGCACTCTGGGATGTAGCTGTCTCTGTAACTGTGACCATTCAGTGATTCAGTTCCAATTGTCAGTGTGTTACTCTGGGTGGTTCCACTGCACTCTGGGGTGTAGCTGTCTCTGTAACTGTGACCATTCAGTGATTCAGTTCCAATTGTCAGTGTGTTTCTCTGGGTGGGTCCACTGCACCCTGGGATGTAGCTGTCTCTGCAACTGTGACCATTCAGAGATTCAGTTCCAATTGTCAGTGTGTTTCTCTGGGTGGTTCCACTGCACTCTGGGGTGTAGCTGCCTCTGTAACTGTGACCATTCAGAGATTCAGTTCCAATTGTCAGTGTGTTTCTCTGGGTGGTTCCACTGCACTCTGGGATGTAGCTGTCTCTGTAACTGTGACCATTCAGTGATTCAGTTCCAATTGTCAGTGTGTTTCTCTGGGTGGTTCCACTGCACTCTGGGGTGTAGCTGTCTCTGTAACTGTGACCATTCAGTGATTCAGTTCCAATTGTCAGTGTGTTTCTCTGGGTGGGCCCACTGCACTCTGGGGTGTAGCTGTCTCTGTAACTGTGATCATTCAGTGATTCAGTTCCAATTGTCAGTGTGTTTCTCTGGGTCGTTCCACTGCACTCTGGGGTGTAGCTGTCTCTGTAACTGTGACCATTCAGTGATTCAGTTCCAATTGTCAGTGTGTTTTTCTGGGTGGTTCCACTGCACTCTGGGGTGTAGCTGCCTCTGTGACTGTGACCATTCAGTGATTCAGTTCCAATTGTCAGTGTGTTTCTCTGGGTGGTTCCACAGCACTCTGGGTGTAGCTGTCTCTGTAACTGTGACCATTCAGTGATTCAGTTCCAATTGTCAGTGTGATTATCTGGCTGGTTCCACTGCACTCTGGGGTGTAGTTGCCTCTGTAACTGTGACCATTCAGTGATTCAGTTCCAATTGTCAGTGTGTTTCTCTGGGTGTGTCCCCTGCACTCTGGGGTGTAGCTGTCTCTGTAACTGTGACCATTCAGTGATTCAGTTCCAATTGTCAGTGTGTTTTTCTGGGTGGGCCCACTGCACTCTGGGGTGTAGCTGTCTCTGTAACTGTGACCATTCAGTGATTCAGTTCCAATTGTCAGTGTGTTTCTCTGGGTGGTTCCACTGCACTCTGGAGTGTAATTGTCTCTGTGACGGTGACCATTTAGTGATTCCGTTCCAATTGTCAGTGTGTTTCTCTGGGTGGTTCCACTGCACTCTGGGGTGTAGCTGCCTCTGTAACTGTGACCACTTAGTGATTCAGTTCCAATTGTCAGTGTGTTTCTCTGGGTGGTTCCACTGCACTCTGGAGTGTAGCTGCCTCTGTAACTGTGACCATTCAGTGATTCAGTTCCAATTGTAAGTGTGTTTCTCTGGGTGGTTCCACTGCACCCTGGGGTGTAGCTGCCTCTGTAACTGTGAGCATTCAGTGATTCAGTTCCAATTGTCAGTGTGTTTCTCTGGGTGGTTCCACTGCGCTCTGGGGTGTAGCTGTCTCTAACTGTGACCATTCAGTGATTCAGTTCCAATTGTCAGTGTGTTTCTCTGGGTGGTTCCACTGCACTCTGGGATGTAGCTGCCTCTGTAACTGTGACCATTCAGTGATTCAGTTCCAAGTGTCAGTGTGTTTCTCTGGGTGGGTCCATTGCACTCTGGTGTGTAGCTGTCTCTGTAACTGTGACCATTCAGTGATTCAGTTCCAATTGTCAGTGTGTTTCTCTGGATGGTCCCACTGCACTCTGGGGTGTAGCTGCCTCTGTAACAGTGACCATTCAGTGATTCAGTTCCAATTGTCAGTGTGTTTCTCTGGGTGGGTCCACTTCACTCTGGGGTGTAGCTGTCTCTGTAACTGTGACCATTCAGTGATTCAGTTCCAATTGTCAGTGTGTTTCTCTGGGTGGTTCCACTGCTCTCTAGGGTGTAGCTGCCTCTGTAACTGTGACCATTCAGTGATTCAGTTCCAATTGTCAGTGTGTTTCTCTGGGTGGTTCCACTGCTCTCTGGGGTGTAGCTGACTCTGTAACTGTGACCATTCAGAGATTCAGTTCCAATTGTCAGTGTGTTTCTCTGGGTGGTTACACTGCACTCTGGGGTGTAGCTGTCTCTGTAACTGTGACCATTCAGTGATTCAGTTCCAATTGTCAGTGTGTTTCTCTGGGTGGTTCCACTGCACTCTGGGGTGTAGCTGCCTCTGTAACTGTGACCATTCAGTGATTCAGTTCCAATTGTCAGTGTGTTTCTCTGGGTGGTTCCACTGCACGCTGGGGTGTAGCTGCCTCTGCAACTGTGAGCATTCAGCGATTCAGTTCCAATTGTCAGTGTGTTTCTCTGGGTGGGCCCACTGCTCTCTGGGGTGTAGTTGTCTCTGTAACTGTGACCATTCAGTGATTGAGTTCCAATTGTCAGTGTGTTTCTCTAGGTGGTTCCACTGCACTCTGGGGTGTAGCTTCCTCTGTAACTGTGACCATTCAGTGATTCAGTTCCAATTGTCAGTGTGTTTCTCTGGGTGGTTCCACGCACTCTGGGGTGTAGCTGTCTCTGTAACTGTGACCATTCAGTGATTCAGTTCCAATTGTCAGTGTGTTTCTCTGGGTGGTTCCACTGCACTCTGGGATGTAGCTGTCTCTGTAACTGTGACCATTCAGTGATTCAGTTCCAATTGTCAGTGTGTTTCTCTGGGTGGTTCCACTGCTCTCTGGGATGTCGCTGTCTCTGTAACTGTGACCATTCAGTGATTCAGTTCCAATTGTCAGTGTGTTTCTCTGGGTGGTTCCACTGCTCTCTGGGGTGTAGCTGCCTCTGTAACTGTGTCCATTCAGTGATTCAGTTCCAATTGTCAATGTGTTTCTCTGGGTGGTTCCACTGCTCTCTGGGGTGTAGTTGTCTCTGTAACTGTGACCATTCAGAGATTCAGTTCCAATTGTCCGTGTGTTTCTCTGGGTGGTCCCACTGCACTCTGGGATGTAGTTGTCTCTGTAACAGTGACCATTCAGTGATTCAGTTCCAATTGTCAGTGTGTTTCTCTGGGTGGTTCCACTGCACCCTGGGGAGTAGCTGTCTCTGTAACTGTGACCATTCAGTGATTCAGTTCCAATTGTCAGTGTGTTTCTCTGGGTGGGTCCACTGCACTCTGGGATGTAGCTGTCTCTGTAACTGTGACCATTCAGTGATTCAGTTCCAATTGTCAGTGTGTTTCTCTGGGTGGTTACACTGCACTCTGGGGTGTAGCTGTCTCTGTAACTGTGACCATTCAGTGATTCAGTTCCAATTGTCAGTGTGTTTCTCTGGGTGGTTCCACTGCACTCTGGGGTGTAGCTGCCTCTGTAACTGTGACCATTCAGTGATTCAGTTCCAATTGTCAGTGTGTTTCTCTGGGTGGTTCCACTGCACGCTGGGGTGTAGCTGCCTCTGCAACTGTGACCATTCAGCGATTCAGTTCCAATTGTCAGTGTGTTTCTCTGGGTGGGCCCACTGCTCTCTGGGGTGTAGTTGTCTCTGTAACTGTGACCATTCAGTGATTGAGTTCCAATTGTCAGTGTGTTTCGCTGGGTGGGTCCCCTGCACTCTGGGGTGTAGCTGTCTCTGTAACTGTGACCATTCAGTGATTCAGTTCCAATTGTCAGTGTGTTTCTCTGGGTGGTTCCACTGCACTCTGGGGTGTAGCTTCCTCTGTAACTGTGACCATTCAGTGATTCAGTTCCAATTGTCAGTGTGTTTCTCTGGGTGGTTCCACACACTCTGGGGTGTAGCTGTCTCTGTAACTGTGACCATTCAGTGATTCAGTTCCAATTGTCAGTGTGTTTCTCTGGGTGGTTCCACTGCACTCTGGGATGTAGCTGTCTCTGTAACTGTGACCATTCAGTGATTCAGTTCCAATTGTCAGTGTGTTTCTCTGGGTGGTTCCACTGCTCTCTGGGATGTAGCTGTCTCTGTAACTGTGACCATTCAGTGATTCAGTTCCAATTGTCAGTGTGTTTCTCTGGGTGGTTCCACTGCACTCTGGGGTGTAGCTTCCTCTGTAACTGTGACCATTCAGTGATTCAGTTCCAATTGTCAGTGTGTTTCTCTGGGTGGTTCCACGCACTCTGGGGTGTAGCTGTCTCTGTAACTGTGACCATTCAGTGATTCAGTTCCAATTGTCAGTGTGTTTCTCTGGGTGGTTCCACTGCACTCTGGGATGTAGCTGTCTCTGTAACTGTGACCATTCAGTGATTCAGTTCCAATTGTAAGTGTGTTTCTCTGGGTGGTTCCACTGCTCTCTGGGATGTCGCTGTCTCTGTAACTGTGACCATTCAGTGATTCAGTTCCAATTGTCAGTGTGTTTCTCTGGGTGGTTCCACTGCTCTCTGGGGTGTAGCTGCCTCTGTAACTGTGTCCATTCAGTGATTCAGTTCCAATTGTCAATGTGTTTCTCTGGGTGGTTCCACTGCTCTCTGGGGTGTAGTTGTCTCTGTAACTGTGACCATTCAGAGATTCAGTTCCAATTGTCCGTGTGTTTCTCTGGGTGGTCCCACTGCACTCTGGGATGTAGTTGTCTCTGTAACTGTGACCATTCAGTGATTCAGTTCCAATTGTCAGTGTGTTTCTCTGGGTGGGTCCACTGCACTCTGGGATGTAGCTGTCTCTGTAACTGTGACCATTCAGTGATTCAGTTCCAATTGTCAGTGTGTTTCTCTGGGTGGTTCCACTGCACCCTGGGGTGTAGCTGCCTCTGTAACTGTAACCATTCAGAGATTCAGTTCCAATTGTCAGTGTGTTTCTCTGGGTGGTTCCACTGCTCTCTGGGATGTCGCTGTCTCTGTAACTGTGACCATTCAGTGATTCAGTTCCAATTGTCAGTGTGTTTCTCTGGGTGGTTCCACTGCTCTCTGGGGTGTAGCTGCCTCTGTAACTGTGACCATTCAGTGATTCAGTTCCAATTGTCAGTGTGTTTCTCTGGGTGGTTCCACTGCACTCTGGGGTGTAGCTGTCTCTGTAACTGTGAGCATTCAGTGATTCAGTTCCAATTGTCAGTGTGTTTCTCTGGGTGGATCCACTGCACTCTGGGGTTTAGCTGCCTCTGTAACTGTCACCATTCAGTGATTCAGTTCCAATTGTCAGTGTGTTTCTCTGGGTGGTTCCACTGCACCCTGGGGTGTAGCTGTCTCTGTAACTGTGACCATTCAGTGATTCAGTTCCAATTGTCAGTGTGTTTCTCTGGGTGGTTCCCCTGCACTCTGGGGTGTAGCTGCCTCTGTAACTGTGACCATTCAGTGATTCAGTTCCAATTGTCAGTGTGTTTCTCTGGGTGGGTCCACTGCACTCTGGGATGGAGCTGCCTCTGTAACTGTGACCATTCAGTGATTCAGTTCCAATTGTCAGTGTGTTTCTCTGGGTGGGTCCACTGCACCCTGGGGTGTAGCTGTCTCTGTAACTGTGACCATTCAGTGATTCAGTTCCAATTGTCAGTGTGTTTCTCTGGGTGGTTCCACTGCACTCTGGGATTTAGCTGCCTCTGTAACTGTGACCATTCAGTGATTCAGTTCCAATTGTCAGTGTGTTTCTCTGGGTGGTTCCACTGCACTCTGGGGTGTAGCTGCCTCTGTAACTGTGACCATTCAGTGATTCAGTTCCAATTGTCAGTGTGTTTCTCTGGGTGGTTCCACTGCACTCTGGGATGGAGCTGCCTCTGTAACTGTGACCATTCAGTGATTCAGTTCCAATTGTCAGTATGTTTCTCTGGGTGGTTCCACTGCGCTCTGGGGTGTAGCTGCCTCTGTAACTGTGACCATTCAGTGATTCAGTTCCAATTGTCAGTGTTTTTCTCTGGGTGGTTCCACTGCACTCTGGGGTGTAGCTGTCTCTGTAACGGTGACCATTCAGTGATTCAGTTCCAATTGTCAATGTGTTTCTCTGGGTGGTTCCACTGCACTCTGGGGTGTAGCTGTCTCTGTAACTGTGACCATTCCTTTATTTTATTTCAGTAGTTTCTGTTTGAGCATAAGTAGAACATTTCAATGTCTCCAAAGTCTGGAACTATTTAAAGTGCAAAGTATGTGGTCCCAAATCTAAATCTGATTCAGCCCCTCAAACTAAGAAAATATTTAGAATCATTGGAACCTCAGGAAACTCAGAGGCTGCGGCAGCAACAAACTCATCACCTCAGAGAGCAGCATTAGTACATAGTCAGCAGTGAAAACTAGTACCCCGTCTCTAACTGACACCGGCCTCCATCTGATACACACACTTCAACTGGGAGAGAGGCGGGGTGAGATGTGGAGGAAGAGAGAACTGGTGTGTGAGATGTGCTGATAGAAGACAGGGTGAGAGAGAAAGATGGTGGGAGGAGAGATATTGGGAGAGAAAGAAGGTGGAGAAATAAAGGATAAAACGGGAGAAGGAGGTGGATTGTCTGAGAGAAAGGGAAGCAGATAGTGGAGAGGGTGAGTGGCTGAGGGAGGCAGATTGGGTGAGAAGGATGGTGTATTAAATACTCACATAATCTTAGACATAAGTACAGGAGAGAGCGACTGAGTGACTGAGGGAGCGGGAGAGGGAAAGATTGTGAGGGAAAGTGTGAGAGAGGGAAACAGAGTGAGAGAAAGTGTGATAGAGGAAAAGAGTGTGAGAGAACGTGTGAGAGAGGGAAAGAGTGTGAGAGAAAATGTGAGAGAGGGAAAGAGAGTCAGAGAAAGTGTGAAAGAGGGAAAGAGTGTCAGAGAAAGTGTGAGAGAGGGAACGAGTGTGAGAGAAAGTGTGAGAGAGGGAAAGAGAGTCAGAGAAAGTGTGAGAGAGGGAAGGTGTGAGAGAAAGTGTGAGAGACAGAAAGTGTGAGAGAGGGAAAGAGTATGAGAGCAAGTGTGAGAGAGGGAAGGTGTGAGAGAAAGTGTGAGAGACAGAAAGTGTGAGAGAGGGAAAGAGTATGAGAGCAAGTGTGAGAGAGGGAAATAGAGTCAGAGACATTGTGAGAGAGGGAAAGAGAGTGAGAAAAAAAGTGAGAGAGGGAAAGTGTGAGAGAGGGAAATAATGTGAGAGAACGTGTGAGAGAGAGAAAGAGTGTGTGAGAAATTGTGAGAGAGGGAAAGAGAGTGAGAGAAATTGTGAGAGAGGGAATGAGAGTGAGAAAACGTGTGAGAGAGGGAAAGTGTGAGAGAGGGAAAGATTGTGAGAGAAATTGTCAGAGAGAGAAAGAGAGTGAGAGAAATTGTGAGAGAGGGAAAGAGAGTGAGAAAAACTGTGAGAGGGAAAGAGATTGAGAGAAAGTGTGAGAGAGGGAAAGAGTGTGAGAAAAAGTGTGAGAGAGGGATAGAGAGTGAGAGAAAGTGTGAGAGAGGGAAAGAGTGTTAGAGAAATTGTGAGAGAGGGATAGAGAGTGAGAGAAAGTGTGAGAGAGGGACAAAGTGTGAGAGAGATAAAGAGTGTGAGAGAAAGTGTCATTGAGGGAGTTTTGTGAGAGGGAGGGAGGCAGGTAGGGAGAGAGATATAGGGATGGAGAGAGAGAGGGACAGAGTGTGAAAGTGTCTGACGGAGATGTGAGAGAGGGAGGGAGGGAGGCATGGAGCAGAGAGAGAGAGGGAGGGGAAGAGTGAGAGAGAGGGACAGAATGTGAGAGAGAGGTAAGTGTGAGACAAGGGAAATCTGCTAGAGAGAGTGGGAGAGTGGGAGTGAGTATCTATGAAGAAGAAAGTATGTGAGAGGCAGGAATTTGAGAGAGCGAGTGTGAGAGATGGAGGGATTGTGAGAGATGGAGAGTGAGAGAGGGAGAGAGTGTGAGGAAGGGAGAGTGTGTGAGACAGGTAGATTGTGTTAGACAGGGAGAGAGTGTGAGAGAGGGAGAGAGCCTGAGAGGGAGACAAAGTGGGAGACAGTGGGAGAGAGGGAGGGTGACTGAGGTAGAGAATGTGTCAGAGGGAGAGAATGTGAGGGGGAGAGTGTGAGAGAGGGGGAGAGTGCTAGAGAGGGAGGGAGTACAAAAGAGAGAATGCGAAAGGGGAGAGGGAGAGAGAGGGGGAGAGAGGGAGAAAGTGTGAGAGAGGGAGGGTGAGAGAGGGAGGGTGAGAGAGTGAGAGAGTGTGAGAGAGTGAGACACTGTGAGAGAGGGAGGGAGTGTGAGAGGGGGACAGAATGTGATAGAGGGAGAGAGTGTCAGAGAGGGAGAAAGTGTGAGAGAGGGAGAGAGTGTGAGAGAGGGAGAGAGTGTGAGAGAGGGAGAGAGTGTGAGAGAGGGAGACAGTGTGGGAGAGGGAGAGAGTGTGAGAGAGGGAGAGAGTGTGAGAGAGTGTGAGAGAGGGAGACAGTGTGGGAGAGGGACAGAGTGTGAGAGAGGGAGAGAGTGTGAGAGGGGAGGCAGTGTGGGAGAGGGAGAGAGTGTGAGAGTGGGAGGGATTGTTGAGAGGGAGAGAGTGTGAGCGAGGGAGAGAGTGTGAGAAAGGGAGAGAGTGAGAGAGAGGGAGAGAGTGTGGAAGAGGGAGAGAGTGTGAGAGAGGGAGAGAGTGTGAGAATGGGAGGTAGTGTGGGAGAGGGGGAGAGTGTGAGAGGGGGACAGAGTGTGAGAGAGGGAGACAGTGTGGGAGAGGGAGAGAGTGTCAGAGAGGGAGACAGTGTGAGAGAAGGAGAGAGTGTGAGAGTGGGAGGGATTGTTGAGAGGGAGAGAGTGTGAGCGAGGGAGAGAGTGTGAGAGAGGGAGACAGTCTGGGAGAGGGAGAGAGTGTGAGAGAGGGAGAGAGTGTGAGAGAGGGAGACAGTGTAAAAGTGGGTGACAGTGTGGGAGAGGGAGAGGGTGTGAGAGTGGGTGACAGTGTGGGAGAGGGAGAGAGTGTGAGAGAGGGAGAGAGTGTGAGAGTGATGACAGTGTGAGAGAGGGAGAGAGTGTGAGAGTGGGAGGCAGTGTGGGAGAGGGAGAGCGTGTGAGAGTGGGAGGCAGTGTGGGAGAGGGAGAGAGTGTGAGAGTGGGAGGCAGTGTGGGAGAGGGAGAGAGTGTGAGATTGGGTGACAGTGTGGGAGAGGGAGAGAGTGTGAGAGTGGGAGGCAGTGTGGGAGAGGGAGAGAGTGTGAGAGTGGGAGGCAGTGTGGGAGAGGGAGACAGTGTGAGAGTGGGAGACAGTGTGAGAGTGGGTGACAGTGTGGGAGAGGGAGAGAGTGTGAGAGTGGGTGACAGTGTGGGAGAGGGAGAGAGTGTGAGAGAGGGAGACAGTGTGAGAGTGGGTGGCAGTGTGGGAGAGGGAGAGAGTGTGAGAGAGGGAGAGAGTGAGACACTGTGAGAGAGGAAGGGAGTGAGAGAGAGAGAGAGAGAGAGGGAGATAGGGAGAAAGTGTGGGAGAGGGATAGAGTATGAGAGAGGGAGGAATTGTTGAGAGGGAGAAAGTGTGAGAGAGAAGAGAGTGTGAGAGAGGTAGACAGTGTGAGAGAGGGAGAGAGTGTGAGAGAGGGAGACAGCGTGAGAGTGGGTGGCAGTGTGGGAGAGGGAGAGAGTGGGAGAGAGGGAGAGAGTGAGACACTGTGAGAGAGGAAGGGAGTGAGAGAGAGAGAGAGAGAGAGAGTGAGAGAGGGAGAAAGTGTGGGAGAGGGATAGAGTATGAGAGAGGGAGAGAGTGTGAGAGTGGGAGGCAGTGTGGGAAGGGAGAGAGTGTGAGACTGGGTGACAGTGTGGGAGAGAGTGTGAGAGTGGGAGGCAGTGTGGGAGAGGGAGAGAGTGTGAGAGTGGGAGGCAGTGTGGGAGAGGGAGAGAGTGTAAGACTGGGTGACAGTGTGGGAGAGGGAGAGAGTGTGAGAGTGGGAGGCAGTGTGGGAGAGGGAGAGAGTGTGAGAGTGGGAGGCAGTGTGGGAGAGGGAGAGAGTGTGAGAGTGGGTGACAGTGTGGGAGAGGGAGAGAGTGTGAGGGTGGGAGGCAGTGTGGGAGAGGGAGACAGTGTGAGAGTGGGAGGCAGTGTGGGAGAGGGAGAGAGTGTGAGAGTGGGTGACAGTGTGAGAGAGGGAGACAGTGTGGGAGAGGGAGAGTGAGAGAGGGAGAGAGGGAGACACTGTGAGAGAGGAAGGGAGTGTGAGAGAGAGAGAGAGAGAGAGTTAGATAGGGAGAAAGCGTGGGAGAGGGATAGAGTGTGAGAGAGGGAGGGATTGTTGAGAGGGAGAAAGTGTGAGAGAGGGAGAGAGTGTGAGAGAGGGAGAGAGTGAGACACTGTGAGAGAGGAAGGGAGTGTGAGAGAGAGAGAGAGAGTTAGATAGGGAGAAAGTGTGGGAGAGGGATAGAGTGTGAGAGAGGGAGGGATTGTTGAGAGGGAGAAAGTGTGAGAGAGGGAGAGAGTGTGAGAGAGGGAGAGAGTGTGGGAGAGGGATAGAGTGTGAGAGAGGGAGGGATTGTTGAGAGGGAGAAAGTGTGAGAGAGGGAGACAGTCTGGGAGAGGGAGACAGTGTGAGAGAGGGAGACAGTGTGAGAGAGGGAGACAGTGTGAGAGTGGGTGACAGTGTGGGAGAGGGAGAGAGTGTGAGAGAGGGAGAGAGTGTGAGAGTGCGTGACAGTGTGAGAGAGGGAGAGAGTGTGAGAGTGGGAGGCAGTGTGGGAGAGGGAGAGAGTGTGAGAGTGGGTGACAGTGTGGGAGAGGGAGAGAGTGTGAGTGGGAGGCAGTGTGGGAGAGGGAGAGAGTGTGAGAGTGGGAGGCAGTGTGGGAGAGGGGGAGAGTGTGAGACTGGGTGACAGTGTGGGAGAGGGAGAGAGTGTGAGAGTGGGAGGCAGTGTGGGAGAGGGAGAGAGTGTGAGAGTGGGAGGCAGTGTGGGAGAGGGAGTCAGTGTGAGAGTGGGTGACAGTGGGAGAGGGAGAGTGTGTGAGAGTGGGTGACAGTGTGGGAGAGGGAGAGAGTGTGAGAGAGGGAGAGAGTGTGAGAGTGGGAGGCAGTGTGGGAGAGGGAGAGAGTGTGAGAGTGGGTGACAGTGTGGGAGAGGGAGAGAGTGTGAGGGTGGGAGGCAGTGTGGGAGAGGGAGACAGTGTGAGAGTGGGAGGCAGTGTGGGAGAGGGAGAGAGTGTGAGAGTGGGTGACAGTGTGAGAGTGGGAGACAGTGTGGGAGAGGGAGAGTGAGAGAGGGAGAGAGGGAGACACTGTGAGAGAGGAAGGGAGTGTGAGAGAGAGAGAGAGAGAGAGTTAGATAGGGAGAAACCGTGGGAGAGGGATAGAGTGTGAGAGAGGGAGGGATTGTTGAGAGGGAGAAAGTGTGAGAGAGGGAGAGAGTGTGAGAGAGGGAGAGAGTGAGACACTGTGAGAGAGGAAGGGAGTGTGAGAGAGAGAGAGAGTTAGATAGGGAGAAAGTGTGGGAGAGGGATAGAGTGTGAGAGAGGGAGGGATTGTTGAGAGGGAGAAAGTGTGAGAGAGGGAGAGAGTGTGAGAGAGGGAGAGAGTGTGGGAGAGGGATAGAGTGTGAGAGAGGGAGGGATTGTTGAGAGGGAGAAAGTGTGAGAGAGGGAGACAGTCTGGGAGAGGGAGACAGTGTGAGAGAGGGAGACAGTGTGAGAGAGGGAGACAGTGTGAGAGTGGGTGACAGTGTGGGAGAGGGAGAGAGTGTGAGAGAGGGAGAGAGTGTGAGAGTGGGTGACAGTGTGAGAGAGGGAGAGAGTGTGAGAGTGGGAGGCAGTGTGGGAGAGGGAGAGAGTGTGAGAGTGGGTGACAGTGTGGGAGAGGGAGAGAGTGTGAGTGGGAGGCAATGTGGGAGAGGGAGAGAGTGTGAGAGTGGGAGGCAGTGTGGGAGAGGGGGAGAGTGTGAGACTGGGTGACAGTGTGGGAGAGGGAGAGAGTGTGAGAGTGGGAGGCAGTGTGGGAGAGGGAGAGAGTGTGAGAGTGGGAGGCAGTGTGGGAGAGGGAGTCAGTGTGAGAGTGGGTGACAGTGGGAGAGGGAGAGTGTGTGAGAGTGGGTGACAGTGTGGGAGAGGGAGAGAGTGTGAGAGAGGGAGAGAGTGTGAGAGTGGGTGACAGTGTGGGAGAGGGAGAGTGTGTGAGAGAGGGAGAGAGTGTGAGAGTGGGAGGCAGTGTGGGAGAGGGAGAGAGTGTGAGACTGGGTGACAGTGTGGGAGAGGGAGAGAGTGTGAGAGTGGGAGGCAGTGTGGGAGAGGGAGAGAGTGTGAGAGTGGGAGGCAGTGTGGGAGAGGGAGAGAGTGTGAGAGTGGGTGACAGTGTGGGAGAGGGAGAGAGTGTGAGACTGGGTGACAGTGTGGGAGAGGGAGAGAGTGTGAGAGTGGGAGGCAGTGTGGGAGAGGAAGAGAGTGTGAGAGTGGGAGGCAGTGTGGGAGAGGGAGAGAGTGTGAGAGTGGGTGACAGTGTGGGAGAGGGAGAGAGTGTGAGAGTGGGAGGCAGTGTGGGAGAGGGAGACAGTGTGAGAGTGGGAGGCAGTGTGGGAGAGGGAGAGAGTGTGAGAGTGGGTGACAGTGTGAGAGAGGGAGACAGTGTGGGAGAGGGAGAGTGAGAGAGGGAGAGAGTGTGAGAGAGGGAGAGAGGGAGACACTGTGAGAGAGGAAGGGGGTGTGAGAGCGAGAGAGAGAGAGTTAGATAGGGAGAAAGTGTGGGAGAGGGATAGAGTGTGAGAGAGGGAGGGATTGTTGAGAGGGAGAAAGTGTGAGAGAGGGAGAGATTGTGAGAGAGGGAGAGAGTGTGAGAGAGGGAGAGAGTGAGACACTGTGAGAGAGGAAGGGAGTGTGAGAGAGAGAGAGTTAGATAGGGAGAAAGTGTGGGAGAGGGATAGAGTGTGAGAGAGGGAGGGATTGTTGAGAGGGAGAAAGTGTGAGAGAGGGAGAGAGTGTGAGAGAGGGAGAGAGTGTGGGAGAGGGATAGAGTGTGAGAGAGGGAGGGATTGTTGAGAGGGAGAAAGTGTGAGAGAGGGAGACAGTCTGGGAGAGGGAGACAGTGTGAGAGAGGGAGACAGTGTGAGAGAGGGAGACAGTGTGAGAGTGGGTGACAGTGTGGGAGAGGGAGAGAGTGTGAGAGAGGGAGACAGTGTGAGAGAGGGAGACAGTGTGAGAGTGGGTGACAGTGGGAGAGGGAGAGAGTGTGAGAGTGGGTGACAGTGTGGGAGAGGGAGAGAGTGTGAGAGAGGGAGAGAGTGTGGGAGAGGGAGAGAGTGTGAGAGAGGGAGGGATTGTTGAGAGGGAGAAAGTGTGAGAGAGGGAGAGAGTGTGAGAGAGGGAGAGAGTGTGGGAGAGGGAGAGAGTGTGAGAGAGGGAGGGATTGTTGATGGGAGAGAGTGTGAGCGAGGGAAAGAGTGTGAGAGTGGGTGACAATGTGGGAGAGGGAGAGAGTGTGAGAGAGGGAGACAGTGTGAGAGAGGGAGACAGTGTGGGAGAGGGAGAGAGTGTGAGAGTGGGTGACAGTGTGGGAGAGGGAGAGAGTGTGAGTGGGAGGCAGTGTGGGAGAGGGAGAGAGTGTGAGAGTGGGAGGCAGTGTGGGAGAGGGGGAGAGTGTGAGACTGGGTGACAGTGTGGGAGAGGGAGAGAGTGTGAGAGTGGGAGGCAGTGTGGGAGAGGGAGAGAGTGTGAGAGTGGGAGGCAGTGTGGGAGAGGGGGAGAGTGTGAGAGTGGGTGACAGTGGGAGAGGGAGAGAGTGTGAGAGTGGGTGACAGTGTGGGAGAGGGAGAGAGTGTGAGAGAGGGAGAGAGTGTGGGAGAGGGAGAGAGTGTGAGAGAGGGACGGATTGTTGAGAGGGAGAAAGTGTGAGAGAGGGAGAGAGTGTGAGAGAGGGAGAGAGTGTGGGAGAGGGAGAGAGTGTGAGAGAGAGAGGGATTGTTGATGGGAGAGAGTGTGAGCGAGGGAAAGAGTGTGAGAGAGGGAGGGATTGTTGAGAGGGAGAAAGTGTGAGAGAGGGAGAGAGTGTGAGAGAGGGAGAGAGTGTGGGAGAGGGATAGAGTGTGAGAGAGGGAGGGATTGTTGAGAGGGAGAAAGTGTGAGAGAGGGAGACAGTCTGGGAGAGGGAGACAGTGTGAGAGAGGGAGACAGTGTGAGAGAGGGAGACAGTGTGAGAGTGGGTGACAGTGTGGGAGAGGGAGAGAGTGTGAGAGAGGGAGACAGTGTGAGAGAGGGAGACAGTGTGAGAGTGGGTGACAGTGGGAGAGGGAGAGAGTGTGAGAGTGGGTGACAGTGTGGGAGAGGGAGAGAGTGTGAGAGAGGGAGGGATTGTTGAGAGGGAGAAAGTGTGAGAGAGGGAGAGAGTGTGAGAGAGGGAGAGAGTGTGGGAGAGGGAGAGAGTGTGAGAGAGGGAGGGATTGTTGATGGGAGAGAGTGTGAGCGAGGGAAAGAGTGTGAGAGTGGGTGACAATGTGGGAGAGGGAGAGAGTGTGAGAGAGGGAGACAGTGTGAGAGAGGGAGACAGTGTGGGAGAGGGAGAGAGTGTGAGAGTGGGTGACAGTGTGGGAGAGGGAGAGAGTGTGAGTGGGAGGCAGTGTGGGAGAGGGAGAGAGTGTGAGAGTGGGAGGCAGTGTGGGAGAGGGGGAGAGTGTGAGACTGGGTGACAGTGTGGGAGAGGGAGAGAGTGGGAGGCAGTGTGGGAGAGGGAGAGAGTGTGAGAGTGGGAGGCAGTGTGGGAGAGGGGGAGAGTGTGAGAGTGGGTGACAGTGGGAGAGGGAGAGAGTGTGAGAGTGGGTGACAGTGTGGGAGAGGGAGAGAGTGTGAGAGAGGGAGAGAGTGTGGGAGAGGGAGAGAGTGTGAGAGAGGGACGGATTGTTGAGAGGGAGAAAGTGTGAGAGAGGGAGAGAGTGTGAGAGAGGGAGAGAGTGTGGGAGAGGGAGAGAGTGTGAGAGAGAGAGGGATTGTTGATGGGAGAGAGTGTGAGCGAGGGAAAGAGTGTGAGAGTGGGTGACAATGTGGGAGAGGGAGAGAGTGTGAGAGAGGGAGACAGTGTGAGAGAGGGAGACAGTGTGGGAGAGGGAGAGAGTGTGAGAGTGGGTGACAGTGTGGGAGAGGGAGAGAGTGTGAGAGTGGGTGACAGTGTGGGAGAGGGAGAGAGTGTCAGAGTGGGTGACAGTGTGGGAGAGGGAGAGAGTGTGAGACTGTGTGACAGTGTGGGAGAGGGAGCGAGTGTCAGAATGGGAGGCAGTGTGGGAGAGGGAGAGAGTGTGAGAGTGGGAGGCAGTGTGGGAGAGGGAGACAGTGTGGAAGAGGGAGAGAGTGTGAGAGTGGGTGACTGTGGGAGAGGGAGAGAGTGTGAGAGTGGGAGGCAGTTTGGGAGAGGGAGAGAGTGTGAGAGTGGGTGACAGTGTGGGAGAGGGAGAGAGTGTGAGAGTGGGAGGCAGTGTGGGAGAGGGAGAGAGTGTGAGAGTGGGAGGCAGTGTGGGAGAGGGAGAGAGTGTGAGAGTGGGAGGCAGTGTGGGAGAGGAAGAGAGTGTGAGAGAGGGAGACAGTGTGGGAGAGGGAGGAAGTGTGAGAGTGGGTGACAGTGTGGGAGAGGGAGAGAGTGTGAGAGTGGGAGGCAGTGTGGGAGAGGGAGACAGTGTGAGAGTGGGAGGCAGTGTGGGAGAGGGAGAGAGTGTGAGAGTGGGTGACAGTGTGAGAGAGGGAGACAGTGTGGGAGAGGGAGAGTGAGAGAGGGAGAGAGTGTGAGAGAGGGAGAGAGGGAGACACTGTGAGAGAGGAAGGGGGTGTGAGAGAGAGAGAGAGAGAGTTAGATAGGGAGAAAGTGTGGGAGAGGGATAGAGTGTGAGAGAGGGAGGGATTGTTGAGAGGGAGAAAGTGTGAGAGAGGGAGAGATTGTGAGAGAGGGAGAGAGTGTGAGAGAGGGAGAGAGTGAGAAACTGTGAGAGAGGAAGGGAGTGTGAGAGAGAGAGAGTTAGATAGGGAGAAAGTGTGGGAGAGGGATAGAGTGTGAGAGAGGGAGGGATTGTTGAGAGGGAGAAAGTGTGAGAGAGGGAGAGAGTGTGAGAGAGGGAGAGAGTGTGGGAGAGGGATAGAGTGTGAGAGAGGGAGGGATTGTTGAGAGGGAGAAAGTGTGAGAGAGGGAGACAGTCTGGGAGAGGGAGACAGTGTGAGAGAGGGAGACAGTGTGAGAGAGGGAGACAGTGTGAGAGTGGGTGACAGTGTGGGAGAGGGAGAGAGTGTGAGAGAGGGAGACAGTGTGAGAGAGGGAGACAGTGTGAGAGTGGGTGACAGTGGGAGAGGGAGAGAGTGTGAGAGTGGGTGACAGTGTGGGAGAGGGAGAGAGTGTGAGAGAGGGAGAGAGTGTGGGAGAGGGAGAGAGTGTGAGAGAGGGAGGGATTGTTGAGAGGGAGAAAGTGTGAGAGAGGGAGAGAGTGTGAGAGAGGGAGAGAGTGTGGGAGAGGGAGAGAGTGTGAGAGAGGGAGGGATTGTTGATGGGAGAGAGTGTGAGCGAGGGAAAGAGTGTGAGAGTGGGTGACAATGTGGGAGAGGGAGAGAGTGTGAGAGAGGGAGACAGTGTGAGAGAGGGAGACAGTGTGGGAGAGGGAGAGAGTGTGAGAGTGGGAGGCAGTGTGGGAGAGGGAGAGAGTGTGAGAGTGGGTGACAGTGTGGGAGAGGGAGAGAGTGTGAGTGGGAGGCAGTGTGGGAGAGGGAGAGAGTGTGAGAGTGGGAGGCAGTGTGGGAGAGGGGGAGAGTGTGAGACTGGGTGACAGTGTGGGAGAGGGAGAGAGTGTGAGAGTGGGAGGCAGTGTGGGAGAGGGAGAGAGTGTGAGAGTGGGAGGCAGTGTGGGAGAGGGGGAGAGTGTGAGAGTGGGTGACAGTGGGAGAGGGAGAGAGTGTGAGAGTGGGTGACAGTGTGGGAGAGGGAGAGAGTGTGAGAGAGGGAGAGAGTGTGGGAGAGGGAGAGAGTGTGAGAGAGGGACGGATTGTTGAGAGGGAGAAAGTGTGAGAGAGGGAGAGAGTGTGAGAGAGGGAGAGAGTGTGGGTGAGGGAGAGAGTGTGAGAGAGAGAGGGATTGTTGATGGGAGAGAGTGTGAGCGAGGGAAAGAGTGTGAGAGTGGGTGACAATGTGGGAGAGGGAGAGAGTGTGAGAGAGGGAGACAGTGTCAGAGAGGGAGACAGTGTGGGAGAGGGAGAGAGTGTGAGAGTGGGTGACAGTGTGGGAGAGGGAGAGAGTGTGAGAGTGGGTGACAGTGTGGGAGAGGGAGAGAGTGTCAGAGTGGGTGACAGTGTGGGAGAGGGAGAGAGTGTGAGACTGTGTGACAGTGTGGGAGAGGGAGCGAGTGTCAGAATGGGAGGCAGTGTGGGAGAGGGAGAGAGTGTGAGAGTGGGAGGCAGTGTGGGAGAGGGAGACAGTGTGGAAGAGGGAGAGAGTGTGAGAGTGGGTGACTGTGGGAGAGGGAGAGAGTGTGAGAGTGGGAGGCAGTGTGGGAGAGGGAGAGAGTGTGAGAGTGGGTGACAGTGTGGGAGAGGGAGAGAGTGTGAGAGTGGGAGGCAGTGTGGGAGAGGGAGAGAGTGTGAGAGTGGGAGGCAGTGTGGGAGAGGGAGAGAGTGTGAGAGTGGGAGGCAGTGTGGGAGAGGAAGAGAGTGTGAGAGAGGGAGACAGTGTGGGAGAGGGAGACAGTGTGAGAGTGGGTGACAGTGTGGGGGAGGGAGAGAGTGTGAGAGTGGGAGGCAGTGTGGGAGAGGGAGAGAGTGTGAGAGAGGGAGACAGTGTGGGAGAGGGAGAGAGTGTGTGAGTGGGTGACAGTGTGAGAGTGGGTGACAGTGGGAGAGGGAGAGAGTGTGAGAGTGGGTGACAGTGTGGGAGAGGGAGAGAGTGTGAGAGAGGGAGAGAGTGTGGGAGAGGGAGAGAGTGTGAGAGAGGGAGGGATTGTTGAGAGGGAGAAAGTGTGAGAGAGGGAGAGAGTGTGAGAGAGGGAGAGAGTGTGGGAGAGGGAGAGAGTGTGAGAGAGGGAGGGATTGTTGATGGGAGAGAGTGTGAGCGAGGGAAAGAGTGTGAGAGTGGGTGACAATGTGGGAGAGGGAGAGAGTGTGAGAGAGGGAGACAGTGTGAGAGAGGGAGACAGTGTGGGAGAGGGAGAGAGTGTGAGAGTGGGAGGCAGTGTGGGAGAGGGAGAGAGTGTGAGAGTGGGTGACAGTGTGGGAGAGGGAGAGAGTGTGAGTGGGAGGCAGTGTGGGAGAGGGAGAGAGTGTGAGAGTGGGAGGCAGTGTGGGAGAGGGGGAGAGTGTGAGACTGGGTGACAGTGTGGGAGAGGGAGAGAGTGTGAGAGTGGGAGGCAGTGTGGGAGAGGGAGTCAGTGTGAGAGTGGGAGGCAGTGTGGGAGAGGGGGAGAGTGTGAGAGTGGGTGACAGTGGGAGAGGGAGAGAGTGTGAGAGTGGGTGACAGTGTGGGAGAGGGAGAGAGTGTGAGAGAGGGAGAGAGTGTGGGAGAGGGAGAGAGTGTGAGAGAGGGACGGATTGTTGAGAGGGAGAAAGTGTGAGAGAGGGAGAGAGTGTGAGAGAGGGAGAGAGTGTGGGAGAGGGAGAGAGTGTGAGAGAGAGAGGGATTGTTGATGGGAGAGAGTGTGAGCGAGGGAAAGAGTGTGAGAGTGGGTGACAATGTGGGAGAGGGAGAGAGTGTGAGAGAGGGAGACAGTGTGAGAGAGGGAGACAGTGTGGGAGAGGGAGAGAGTGTGAGAGTGGGTGACAGTGTGGGAGAGGGAGAGAGTGTGAGAGTGGGTGACAGTGTGGGAGAGGGAGAGAGTGTCAGAGTGGGTGACAGAGTGGGAGAGGGAGAGAGTGTGAGACTGTGTGACAGTGTGGGAGAGGGAGAGAGTGTCAGAATGGGAGGCAGTGTGGGAGAGGGAGAGAGTGTGAGAGTGGGAGGCAGTGTGGGAGAGGGAGACAGTGTGGAAGAGGGAGAGAGTGTGAGAGTGGGTGACTGTGGGAGAGGGAGAGAGTGTGAGAGTGGGAGGCAGTGTGGGAGAGGGAGAGAGTGTGAGAGTGGGTGACAGTGTGGGAGAGGGAGAGAGTGTGAGAGTGGGAGGCAGTGTGGGAGAGAGAGAGAGTGTGAGAGTGGGAGGCAGTGTGGGAGAGGGAGAGAGTGTGAGAGTGGGAGGCAGTGTGGGAGAGGAAGAGAGTGTGAGAGAGGGAGACAGTGTGGGAGAGGGAGACAGTGTGAGAGTGGGTGACAGTGTGGGAGAGGGAGAGAGTGTGAGAGTGGGAGGCAGTGTGGGAGAGGGAGAGAGTGTGAGAGAGGGAGACAGTGTGGGAGAGGGAGACAGTGTGGGAGAGGGAGAGAGTGTGAGAGTGGGAGGCCGTGTGAGAGAGGGAGAGAGTGTGAGAGTGGGAGGCAGTGTGGGAGAGGGAGAGAGTGTGAGAGTGGGTGACAGTGTGGGAGAGGGAGAGAGTGTGAGAGAGGGAGGCAGTGTGGGAGAGGGAGAGAGTGTGTGAGTGGGTGACAGTGTGAGAGTGGGTGACAGTGTGGGAGAGGGAGAGAGTGTGAGAGAGGGAGAGAGTGAGACACTGTGAGAGAGGAAGGGAGTGTGTGAGAGAGAGAGAGAGAGAGAGAGAGAGTTAGAGAGGGAGAAAGTATGGGAGAGGGATAGAGTGTGAGAGAGTGAGGGATTGTTGAGAGGGAGAAAGTGTGAGAGAGGGAGAGAGTGTGAGAGAGGGAGAGAGTGTGGGAGAGGGAGAGAGTGTGAGAAAGGGAGGGATTGTTGAGAGGGAGAGAGTGTGAGCGAGGGAAAGAGTGTGAGAGTTGGTGACAATGTGCGAGAGGGAGAGAGTGGGAGAGTGGGAGGCAGTGTGGGAGAGGGAGAGAGTGTGAGAGTGGGAGGCAGTGTGAGAGAGTGAGACAGTGTGGGAGAGGGAGAGAGTGTGAGAGTGGGAGGCAGTGTGGGAGAGGGAGAGAGTGTGAGAGTGGGAGGCAGTGTGGGAGAGGGAGAGAGTGTCAGAGTGGGACGCCGTGTGGGAGAGGGAGAGAGTGTGAGAGTTGGAGGCAGTGTGGGAGAGGGAGACAGTGTGAGAGTGGGAGACAGTGTGAGAGTGGGTGACAGTGTGGGAGAGGGAGAGAGTGTGAGACTGGGTGACAGTGTGGGAGAGGTAGAGAGTGTGAGAGTAGGTGTCAGTGTGGGAGAGGGAGAGAGTGTGAGAGTGGATGACAGTGTGGGAGAGGGAGAGAGTGTGAGAGAGGGAGACAGTGTGAGAGTGTGTGGCAGTGTGGGAGAGGGAGAGAGTGTGAGAGAGGGAGAGAGTGGGTCACTGTGAGTGAGGAAGGGAGTGTGAGAGAGAGAGAGAGAGTGAGAGAGGGAGAAAGTGTGGAAGAGGGATTGAGTGTGAGAGAGGGAGGGATTGTTGAGAGGGAGAGAGTGTGAGAGATGGAGAGAGTGTGAGAGAGGGAGAGAGTGTGGGAGAGGGAGAGAGTGTGAGAGAGGGAGGGATTGTTGAGAGGGAGAGAGTGTGAGCGAGGGAAAGTGTGAGAGTGGGTGACAATGTGGGAGAGAGAGAGAGTGTGAGAGTGAGGGTGAGGGAGGGAGAGAGTGCAAGGGAGAGATAGAGTTTGAGGGAGTGCTCTTGGAGATACAAAGAACAAAGAACAAAGAAATGTACAGCACAGGAACAGGCCCTCCAAGCCCGTGCCGACCATGCTGCCCGACTAAACTACAATCTTCTACACTTCCGGGCTCCGTATCCCTCTATTCCCATCCTATTCATGTATTTGTCAAGATGCCCCTTAAATGTCACTATCGTAAAGATATGTGGAACTGGGTATCAGGGGGAAACACAATCCGGATTAATACATTTGCTGAGGGAACAAACTTGTTCCTAAATTATAAAATCAGATCCTGGATGAAGTAAATGTCCTCCATGCAGTATTGCACCATTTAAGTTGTGAATAACTGACAGAGTGTGATAGGTCAGTTATTGTGCAGAGCTGGAATAGAACTTGTCTTTCCCCAGTCAGAGGCCAGAAAGCAAACACGTGGCACAGCCGCTTTTAAAAATAATTGTAAAGCAACCTGAAAAAAGATAGACCTCCCTCTAATGATTAAATGTGCGTCTGCTTTTATTGGGAGCAAAACAGATGTTTTCAATATTAAAGCACAGGCAGCGCCCAGGGTCAGACAGATTGGAACTTACAATGAAGTTGATGCTGTGAAGTAAGCAGTGAGCTAAAGCGGACGCTGGGTTCACACATGGACACAGTGAATAGAAAGGATTACAGTGAGAATACTCGCGGTGCGGGGGAACTTGGAGGGAACCTGCAGGTGTCGGTCCCATCATCTCCCAGCCAGACCACATCCAAAGCCTTTAAAATGCGTGAAGTCCCGAAGGAGGACATTCATTCCTGGGGCTGGTTTAGCACACTGGGATAAATCGCTGGCCTTTAAAGCAGACCGAGGCAGGCCAGCAGCACGGTTCAATTCCTATACCAGCCTCTCCGAACAGGCGCCGGAATGTGGCGACTAGGGGCTTTTCACTGTAACTTCATTTGAAGCCTACTTGTGACAATAAGCGATTTTCATTTCATTTCATTCCATTTCATTTCATTCCGTTTGAACTCAGCGGCTCTGTAGATGAGCAGATGATTCAATCCCACTGCACCGCCCTTTCCCTGGAGACGTACATTTGATTTCTGTCGCTCCTACCATTCCCTGTGAAACCACTGTTGTATCTGCCGGCACCAGTGTCCCAGGCCGTGCAGACCAGATCAGAACCACTCGCTGTGTGAATCGTTTAGAAGCAGTTTTCCCTTCGGGATGATTGGATTGGCTGGGGCTGGGTTATTGGGAATAAAAGATGATGATGTGAGATTCGTTCCACACATTTAAGATGATAAAGTTTTGGATAATCTGGATGTAAATGAACTGTTTCCATGAACAATATAAATATCTGTTGGAAAGATGTAACTGAAATATATGATCATGCAGCTACATTCATCAGGAGTAATGCAGAGCCGGAACTGATAACAAATGGCAACATGGGGAGACTACACGGTCACTCACACCTCCTCCACCATTCAATTTAATCACTGCACAGCTTCTGCCTCAATGTCATTTCCCGCTTGTTCCTCAGGTCCTTTCATTACCTCATTTTCTGTAAGAATAATGGAGGCAGACACCCAAAGCCATATTTCAAACCGAGTTGGACATTTACGGCCATAAGGCCATAAGACACAGGAGCTGAACTTGGTCACTCGGCCCAGCGAGCCTGCTCCGCCAGTCAATCATGGCTGCTATGTTTCTCATCCTCATTCTCCTACCTTCTCACCTTCTCCCCATAACCCCTGATCTCCTCATTAACCAAGAACCTATCTGTCTCTGTCTTAAAGATACTCATTGATTTGGCCTCCACAGCCTTCTGTGACAGAGAGTTCCACAGATTCAGTACCGTCTGGCTGAATAAATTCCTCCACATCTCTGTTTTAAAGGATCGTGCCGGCGTGGGTGAGGTCAGTACTGCTTAACAACTTCCTTACCTTGCAGGTCAGCTGTTAGTTCGGGAGAGAGAGAGCCGGGACCTTGGAAACAGCGCGGGAGTTTGAAAAAGCGCGGGAGCTGCGAGGCAGAGGGGACAGTTTAAAAGGTCGCGGCGTGGGTGAGGTAAGTACTGCTTAACCACTTCCTAACCTTGCAGGTCAGCTGTTAGTTTCGGGAGATCAGTTTTGGGAGCAGGCCTATTGGCTGACTGTAAATCAGGAAGGATACAAAGGGTGTGGCTGAAGTGCCTTTAGAAACAGTGCTGGAGGCAAACAGTGTGTATCTGAGTTTGGGTAAGGCTGAGTTCGGGAAAGAGGGGAGTGAGGGCTGTGTTTTTTTTGGAGTTCGGTGTTTGGGGTTAAGTTTCCCCCCCCCCCCCAAAAAAAAAAAGAAAAAATCCAATTAATTAAGTAAATTAATTAACTAGTTAAGGGAATTTGGTGCTCATCTTAAGGAGGTACAGAGAAGCAGACCTGTGAGGGAGTCTCGGGAGCAATTACATCACAGCCAGCAGGTAAGTGATTGGCTTGTGACTGGTAAGTCATTTCTCTCTCTTTGACTTTCTCTTAGCTGTGTAGTGTAGTTCAAATTTAACTTCAGGTTTAAGTCATGGCAGGAGAGCTCAGACCTGTGTCATGCTCCTCTTGTGAGATGTGGCAAGTCAGGGACCCTTCTGGTGTCCCTGACTCCTTCATCTGCAAGAAGTGTGTCCAACTGCAGCTCCTGTTAGACCGCTTGACGGCTCTGGAGCTGCGGATGGACTCACTTTGGAGCATCCGCGATGCTGAGGAAGTTGTGGATAGCACATTCAGTGAGTTGGTCACACCGCAGATTAAAATTACTGAGGCAGATAGGGAATGGGTGACCAACAGACAGAGGAAGAGTAGGAAGGCAGTGCAGGGATCCCCTGCGGCCATCTCCCTCCAAAACAGATTTACCGTTTTGGAAACTGTTGGGGGAGATGGCTCACCAGGGGAAGGCAGCAGCAGCCAGGTTCATGGCACCGTGGCTGGCTCTGCTGCGCAGCTGGGCAGGAAGAAGAGTGGCAGAGCTATAGTGATAGGGGATTCAATTGTAAGGGGAATAGACAGGCGTTTCTGTGGACGCAAACGAGAATCCAGGATGGTATGTTGCCTCCCTGGTGCAAGGGTCATGGTTGTCTCGGAGCGGCTGCAGGACATTCTGGGGGGGGGGGGGCGGCGGGGGGGGGGGAGGGTGAACAGCCAGCTGTCGTGGTGCATATAGGCACCAACAATATAGGTAAAAAAACGGGATGAGGTCCTACAAGCTGAATTTAGGGAGTTAGGAGTTAAACTAAAAAGTAGGACCTCAAAGGTAGTAATCTCAGGATTGCTACCAGTGCCACGTGATAGTCAGAGTAGGAATGACAGGATAGCTAGGATGAATACGTGGCTTGAGAGATGGTGCAAGACGGAGGGTTTCAAATTCCTGGGACATTGGGACCGGTTCTGGGGGAGGTGGGACCTGTACAAATCGGACGGTCTGCATCTGGGTGGGACCGGAACCAATGTTCGCGGGGGTGTGTTTGCCAGTGCAGTTGGGGAGGGTTTAAACTAATGTGGCAGGGGGATGGGAACCGATGTAGGAAGTCAGTGGGGACAGAAACAAAAGGCAGGAAGGGAGAGTGTGTAAAGCATGACCTGAGAAAGCAGGGCAGAGAGCAAGGACGGTCTACATTAAACTGCATTTATTTCAATGCAAGGGGCCTGACGGGCAAAGCGGATGAACTCAGGGCATGGACGGGCACATGGGACTGGGATATTATAGCTATGACTGAAACATGGCTAAGGGAGGGGCAGGACTGGCAGCTCAATGTTCCGTGGTACAGATGCTATAGAAAGGATAGAACAGGAGGTAAGAGAGGAGGGGGAGTGGCGTTTTTGATTAGGGAGAACATCACGGCAGTACTTAGAGGGGATATATCCGAGGGTTCACCCACTGAGTCTATATGGGTGGAACTGAAAAATAAGAAGGGAGAGATCACCATGTAGGACTGTACTACAGGCCCCCAAATAGTCAGCGGGAAATTGAGGAGCAAATATGTAAGGAGATTACAGATAGCTGCAAGAATAATAGGGTGGTAGTAGTAGGGGACTTTAACTTTCCCAACATTGACTGGGACAGCCAGAGCATTAGGGGCTTGGATGGAGGGAAATTTGTTGAGTGTATTCAGGAGGAATTTCTCATTCAGTATGTGGATGGACCGACTAGAGAGGGGGCAAAACTTGACCTCGTCTTGGGAAATAAGGAAGGGCAAGTGACAGAAGTGAGGGATCACTTTGGGACAAGTGACCATAACTCCATTAGTTTTAAGATAGCTATGGAGAATGATAGGTCTGGCCCAAGAGTTAAAATTCTTAATTGGGGCAAGGCCAATTTTGATGGTATCAGACAGGAACTTGCAGAGGTAGATTGGGGGAGACTGTTGGCAGGCAAAGGGACGGCTGGTAAATGGGAGGCTTTTAAACATGTGTTAACCAGGGTGCAGGGTAAGCACATTCCCTTTAGAGTGAAGGGTAAGGCTGGTAGAAGTAGGGAACCCTGGATGACTCGAGATATTGAGACTCTGGTCAAAAAGAAGAAGGAGGCATATGACGTACATAAGCAACTGGGATCAAGTGGATCCCTTGAAGAGTATAGAGATTGTCGAAATAGAGTTAAGAGGGAAATCAGGAGGGCAAAAAGGGGACATGAAATTGCTTTGGCAAATAATGCAAGGGAGAATCCAAAGAGATTCTACAAATACATAAAGGGGAAAAGAGTAACTAGGGACAGAGTAGGGCCTCTTAAGGATCAACAAGGGCATCTATGTGCAGAGCCACAAGAGTTGGGTGAGATCCTGAATGAATATTTCTCATCGGTATTCACGGTGGAGAAAGGCATGGATGTTAGGAAATTAGGGGAAATAAATAGTGATGTCTTGAGAAGTGTGCATATTACAGAGGAGGAGGTGCTGGAAGTCTTAAAGCGCATCAAGGTAGATAAATCCCCGGGACCTGATGAAATGTATCCCAGGGTGTTGTGGGAGGCTAGGGAGGAAATTGCGGGTCCCCTAACAGACATATTTGAATCATCGGCAGCCACAGGTGAGGTGCCTGAAGATTGGAGAGTGGCGAATGTTGTGCCCTTGTTTAAGAAGGGCAGCAGGGAAAAGCCTGGGAACTACAGACCGGTGAGCCTAACGTCTGTAGTAGGTAAGTTGCTTGAAGGTATTCTGAGAGACAGGATCTACCAGCATTTAGAGAGGCAAGGACTGATTCGGGGCAGTCAGCATAGCTTTGTGCGTGGAAAATCATGTCTCACAAATTTGATTGAGTTTTTTGAGGGGGTGACCAAGAAGGTAGATGAGGGCAGTGCAGTAGACGTTGTCTACATGGACTTTAGCGAAGCCTTTGACAAGGTACCGCATGGTAGGTTGTTGCAGAAGGTTAAAGCTCACGGGATCCAGGGTGAGGTTGCCAATTGGATTCAAAATTGGCTGGACGACAGAAGGCAGAGGGTGGTTGTAGAGGGTTGTTTTTCAAACTGGAGGCCTGTGACCAGTGGTGTGCCTCAGGGATCGGTGCTGGGTCCACTGTTATTTGTGATTTATATTAATGATTTGGATGAGAATTTCGGAGGCATGGTTAGTAAGTTTGCAGATGACACCAAGATTGGTGGCACAGTGGATAGTGAAGAAGGTTATCTAGGATTGCAATGGGATCTTGATCAATTAGGCCAGTGGGCCGACGAATGGCAGATGGAGTTTAATTTAGATAAATGTGAGGTGATGCATTTTGGCAGATCGAATCAGGCCAGGACCTACTCAGTTAATGGTAGGGCGTTGGGGAGAGTTATAGAACAAAGAGATCTAGGAGTACAGGTTCATAGCTCCTTGAAAGTGGAGTCGCAGGTGGACAGGGTGGTGAAGAAGGCATTGGGCAGGCTTGGTTTCATTGGTCAGAACATTGAATACAGGAGTTGGGACGTCTTGTTGAAGTTGTACAAGACACTGGTACGGCCACACTTGGAATACTGTGTGCAGTTCTGGTCACCCTATTATAGGAAGGATATTATTAAACTGGAAAGAGTGCAGAAAAGATTTACTAGAATGTTGCCGGGACTTGATGGTTTGAGTTATAAGGAGTAGGTGTACGAGGCAAGTTTTTTACGCAGAGGGTAGTGGGTGCCTGGAACTCGCTACCGGAGGAGGTGGTGGAAGCAGGGACGATAGGGACATTTAAGGGGCAACTTGACAAAACATGAATAGGATGGGAATAGACGGATACGGACCCAGGAAGTGTAGAAGATTGTAGTTTAGTCGGGCAGCATGGTCGGCACGGGTTTGGAGGGCCGAAGGGCCTGTTCCTGTGCTGTATATTTCTTTGTTCTTTGTTCTTTTTGAGAGGCCGAATAGACTGGGACCTTTTTCCTTGGAGCGTAGGAGGCTTAGGGGTGATCTTATAGAGGTCTATAAAATAATGAGGGGCATAGATAATCTTTTCCCAAAGGTAGGGGAGTCTAAAACTAGAGGGCATAGGTTTAAGGTGAGAGGGGAGAGATTCAGAAGGGCCCAGAGGGGCAATTTCTTCTCTCAGAGGGTAGTGAGTGTCTGGAATGGGCTGCCAGAGGTAGTAGTAGAGGCGGGTACAATTGTGTCTTTTAAAAAACATTTAGATAGTTACATGGGTAAGATGGGTATAGAGGGCTATGGGCCAAGTGCGGGCAACTGGGACTAGCTTAATGGTAAAAACTGGGCGGCATGGACTGGTTGGGCCGAAGGGCCTGTTTCCATGCTGTAAACTTCTATGATTCTATGATTCTATGTACAATGTCAATTAGTATTCTGAAGCATTTTGATTAAATCAGCCCTGAGACTGAATTCCAGTGTTTCAGAGTAAAGCTTCATCTACACTGTCCATCAAACACTCACAACACAAATACTGTCTGGGGTTAAATACAGAGTCAAAATCCCTCTGGCCTGCCCAAGGAATTTTTCATTGCAGATAGTTATTTTTATTTTTTGGAAAAGCAGAACTTAAATTGCACCGAATCCCAGGGTGGACTCTTGTTTATTTCAGCCCTTCACATTCAAACGTGAAGTTTAAGCTCCGATTACAGGTGTCTGCTTGTCTCTGTCTGTATATTCAATGTTCCTGTAGCTTATTCACTTGTCTGAAGTATTTGAATAATAGGCCTTGGTTAATCAATCCTTTATCACAGCTCATGGAAGTTGTGAATCTTCAAGGCTCTCAGTCTAATGTAGTTAAGAAAAAACTGCTTCCTTTGATCCTAAATCCATTTCCCAACCCTAAAATGATCTCACACCTTTCCATAATGCAGGAATATCTCCATCAAAACTTCTAATCAGTTCCCCATACACTTGTTAAACCTGCCTGTGTGAAGTAAATTCCACTGACAGATTCCGAAAGCTGCACAGAGCAATGACTGGTTATTTTAAACTTTGAAACGGAACTATTTTAACTTGTCCATCAGTCCTATTAAACAGAAATGTAGTCCCTCTGGGCTGACAGTCTCTCAGCAAGATTGAAACATTGAGGGACCCCACGTCCTGCATTTGACAACATTTGTGGCACTTCCACAATCTACGATACATTGCTGTCTGTATTGTGTGAATCCAGCTGTGAGATATCTGTCCAGTTTAAACTTCCACTGTTTCTGTATTCTCATCATTGATAAAGATCACGGTTTGATCACCCCTCTGCCTGAGGTGGGAGTGGGAGCATCCAGGGCTGCAGGCCCGGCCTCCTGTCCTCCCAGCCCTCTGCCTGAGGTGGGAGTGGGACCATCGGGGACTGCGGACCCTGTCCTCCCACCACTCTGCCTGAGGTGGGAGTGGGAGCATCGAGGGCTGCAGGCCCGGCCTCCTGTCCTCCCACCCCTCTGCCTGAAGTGGGACTGGGACCATCCGGGGCTGCAGTCCCGGCATCCTGTCCTCCCACTCCTCTGCCTGAGGTGGGAGTGTGACCATCCAGGGCTGCAGGCCCGGCCTCCTGTCCTCCCACCCCTCTGCCTGAGGTGGGAGTGGGACCATCGAGGGCTGCAGGCCCGGCCTCCTGTCCTCCCACCCCTCTGCCTGAGGTGGGAGTGGGACCATCCAGGGCTGCAACCCGGCCTCCTGTCCTCCCACCCCTCTGCCTGAGGTGGGAGCGGGACCACCCAGGGCTGCAGGCCCGGCCTCCTGTCCTCCCACCCCTCTGCCTGAGGTGGGAGTGGGTCCACCCAGGGCTGCAGGCCCGGCCTCCTGCCCTCCCACCCTCTGGCCAGCACCTCGGGGGCATCCTCCACTGCCGGGGGCAGGGCGGACAAGACATTATGTGGGGGCGGCAGCCTCCCGTCGCTCCGCTGCCCCCGCGGTGCCCTCGCCCTCCCGCCTGCTCACGCGGCAGCTGGGGGTGAAGTGCTATGCCCACCCTACCATGACCATTGAGGTGGGCACCCGTGCGATGGGCGGGGCTGTCGGCCCCTCGGCCATCGTAGCCGCCTCGCGGATGTACGGCAAGGCCGGGTTCTTCTTGCGGGCCGAGCAGGCGGCCCACCGGGCCCTGGAAAGGGGGCTCACGGTGGGCGGTACACACGTGGCGGTGGAGACGCTGGAGGCCACCGCAGAACGTGTTGTTCTATCAAACGTCCCGCCCTCCCTCCCCACCGAGCTCCTCCTGCCCCATCCCAACCTACTGGGGGAGGTCAGGTCCGGGGCGGCGCCGCTGACGCTCGGCCTGCGGGACCCCTCCCTCCGCCATGTCTACTCCTTCCGCCGCCAGGCTCCTGTCCGCCTGAGCCGGGAGGGAGGGGAATGCTGCCGGGGCCTCTCCCGCCATGGAGGCCGTGCAGCAGGGCGATCCCGAGCCGCCCCCTCCCCGCAAGCGCCGCCTGCCCGGGCAAGGGGGGGTTTGCTGCCCCCTCCCCGGGCGAGGAGGGGGGGTCTCCCGTGTTGGTGCCCATCCCCCTGACGCCTGGCCCGGGGCACACAATGAAGAGAAGCAAGGCCGGGGGGGGGGGGGGCTCCGAGGCCCCCGAGCCCCTCGTGCTGCTGTCGCCCCCCGAGCAGGAGGACCTGGGGTCGAGCGGAGTCGAAGCCCCTGGGGGCCCGTCCCGCCCGGTGCAAGTTTCCTCCCCGGACGCCTCCTCTTCACCATCGCCGGGGGCCGGCAGCAGCAGCGACCGCTCATCGTGCCACTGTGGGCCGTGGAAGGGGGAGGACGGGGAAGGCTCCCCGCCCTCTACACCATGGGCGGGCGACGCCGGAGAGCCCTGTTTTCAAGCCGGACATGTTTCCGGGGGGCCTGCCCGAGGTCCCGGAGTCGCCGGCGTGGGTCGAGGCGCTGTCCACGGGCCGTGAGCCGCGGGAGGAGCCTGCGAGGGACCTGCCTGAGGACGACCCTGGGGTGGGGTCGACAAGGGCCAAGTGTTAGCCGGTGGGCCCGTGCCGCCCGCCATACTCCATGTGGCGGGGGACTCGAGCCCTGGAGGTGACCGTTCGGAGGAGGAAGGCTGCTCGGTGGCGGGCGAGGCGGATGATTTAGATGCGCTCTGCAGCGAGGCAGAGGGCACCCTCACACCCGGCACCAAGTCTACCCTTGTCCCCCCTGGGGAACTCCGGACATTTCTTGGAACGCACCATGGTCACCCGGACTGTGTGCGGCTGGCCCTGGGCAGCTGGGGAAATCTGGGGCTGCTCCTTGGCTCCGCCCGGGCCTATGTCAGAGAGGCCCGGGAGTTCGATCAACACCAGGAGGAGCAGCGCCAAGCTGCTCAGTTCCTTGTGGGACTCCTGAGGGAGTGGAGGGGGCATGGAACCCCCACTCTGAGCACTGAAGGTGTTGGTGACGGACAGACAATACTACTGACATGGAGGTAACCATGGCCAGCCTCAACATCAACGGCAGCAGCCACGCGCACCACCGGTTCCAGTTCTTGTCTATCCTCCGGGACGGAAAGTACGGGGTGTGCTTCCTGCAGGAAACCCAGGCCTTCCGGGTGACGAAGCTCAGTGAACACTGGAGGGGCAAGGAGGAGTCATCATGAGTCACCTGGCCCCACGTTCGGGCGGGGTGGCTATCTTGTTGGCTCCACATTTTCAGCCGGAGATCTTGGGGGGGGGGGGGGGGGGGGGTCAAGGAGCCGGTGCCAGGCCGTCTGCTGCACCTAAAGGCCCGTTTCGGGGCAGCGGTGATTCACTTTGTAAATGTATCCGCTCCCGTGGCCGGACCGCAGCAGGCGGCTTTCTTCCAAAATGTGTCCACTCTTCTCGGCACCATCCCGGTGGGCGAGTGCATCGTCCTCGGAGGGGATTTCAATTGCACCCTCCGGGACAAGGACCGCATCGGAGTCCAGCGCGGCCCGGCGGCGGTGGTGAAGTTGAGGGACATGGTTAGGTCCTTTGACTTGGTGGATGTCTGGCGGACTCTCCATCCTGAATTGCGGGGGCGCACCTCTGTGCGGCCCCCGTTCAGAGCGTCCAGCATCGACCGTCTTTACATTTCCAAGACGTACTTGCCCAGCGTTCCGACGGCCTCCATGGAACAGGTGCCGAGCTCGGATCACCACCTGGAGTGGGCGGGTCTCGCCCCGTCCCGCGCTCAGACACGGTCCGCGTACTGGCACTTTAACAACCTGCTGCTGGAGGACGAGCGGTTCCTGGACTCGTTCTGCCGTTTCTGGGCCGGCTGGAGAAGGAAGCGGGATGGCTTCCCCTCCTTGAGGCTACGGTGGGATGTGGGCAAGGCCCAGATCCGTGCCTTCTGTCAGGGGTACACGGAGGGGTCTACGGCAGGGCGGAACTCCACGATCGCCAACCTGGCTGAGGAACTCCTCGATCTGGAGTCACGTCTCGCTCAGCCCGATGAGGCCCGGCCCTGGGGCTGGTGTACAGGGCTGGACAGGCTGACCGTGGAGTTCTTCAGGGCGTGCTGGGACGTCCTGGGGAGTGACTACGCGGGGGTCCTGGGGGAATGTATCGCGACCGGGGAGATGCCCCTTTCGTGGCGCAGGGCCTTCATTGCCCTGCTGCCCAAGAAGGGGGATCTCCGCCGACTTTAGAACTGGCGACCGGTCTCCCTCCTCAGCACGGACTATAAAATCTTTGCAATGTGCTGTGTTTACGCCTTGGCCCCGAGCTGGACCACATGATCCACCCTGACCAGTCCTACACAGTCCGGACCGCACAATCTATGACAATATCCACCTGGCCCGGGACATTATTCACTTTACCCAGCGGACTGGTATGTCGAGCGCCTCCCTGTCTCTTGACCAGGAGAAGGTGTTCGACAGGGTGGGGCCCGGGGATTTGCTCGGGACTCTGCGAGCTGTCGGGTTCGGGTGGTATTTTGTGGCCCGGATCCGGTTACTGTCCGCCGCCTCGGAGAGTCTGATTAAGGTTAACGGGTCCCTGACAGCGCCCCTTCGCTTTGGGAGAGGAGTGCGTCAGGGCTGCCCCCTGTCCGGCCAACATTATTCCCTCTGCGTGGAGCCTTTCCTGTGCCTCCTGCGGAGGGGGTTCACGGGGCTGGTTCTGCTCGAGCCGGACGGGGGGGTGGTCCTCTCGGTGGACGCTGATGCCGTGTTCCTCATGGTCACTGACCCCGGGGACGTGCGGAGGATGCGAGAGAGCCAAGCTGTCTACTCCGCCGCGTCCTCCCCATGGATCAACTGGGCCAAATGTTCTGGACTCCTGGTCGGTCCGTGGCAGATGGACCCCCCCCCCCCCCCCCCGGAGGAGCTCGGGCCCTTCAGCTGGAGTCGGACCAACAGCCTGTACCTGGGAGTCCATCTTTGCCCGGCAGAGGGAGCCTGGCCGGTGAACGGGCAGGAGCTGGAGACCAAGGTCACCGCTGGCCTGGGACGCTGGGCAGGACGGCTCCGAGTGCTGTCCCACAGGGGCCGAGTTCTCGTCATAAACCAGCTGATCGCCTCCATGCTGTGGTCCCGGCTGGTCACTGACTCCCCCCCCTGGCTTTGTCCCACCATCCAGAGAGCCCGGCTTCGGTTCCTCCGGGACAATCGACTGCACGGGGTCGCTGCGGAGGTCTGGAGTCTCCCGATGGCGGAGGGCGGTCAGGCGCTGGTGTGCCTCCGCACCCAGACTGCCACTTTCCACCCTCAGACTCTGCAGCGTTACCTGTACGCTGAGCCTCCTCCACGGTGGGGCCCTGGCGACGGATTTCTTCCCCCAGGGGCTCGGCCTGAACTACGACGTGCAGCTCCTGTCTGTGGACCAGCAGGGTCTTCGGAATTCTCTGTTGGCGCTGCCCGTCTTGTACCAGGACCTCCTCAAAGTCTGGAACACGGTCTCCAGGCGCCGCAGCTCTGCCCCGTCAGGAGTGGCGGCTGTCATAGAACATAGAACAATACAGCGCAGTACAGGCCCTTCGGCCCACGATGTTGCACCGAAACAAAAGCCATCTAACCTACACTATACCATTATCATCCATATGTTTATCCAATAAACATTTAAATGCCCTCAATGTTGGCGAGTTCACTACTGTAGCAGGTAGGGCATTCCACGGCCTCACTACTCTTTGCGTAAAGAACCTACCTCTGACCTCTGTCCTATATCTATTACCCCTCAGTTTAAGGCTATGTCCCCTCGTGCGAGCATTTCCATCCGCGGGAGAAGGCTCTCACTGTCCACCCTATCTAACCCTCTGATCATTTTGTATGCCTCTATTAAGTCTCCTCTTAACCTTCTTTTCTCCAACGAAAACAACCTCAAGTCCATCAGCCTTTCCTCATAAGATTTTGCCTCCGTACCAGGCAACATCCTGGTAAATCTCCTCTGCACCCGTTCCAAAGCCTCCACGTCCTTCCTATAATGCGGTGACCAGAACTGTACGCAATACTCCAAATGCGGCCGCACCAGAGTTCTGTACAGCTGCAACATGACCTCCTGACTCCGGAACTCAATCCCTCTACCAATAAAGGCCAACACTCCATAGGCCTTCTTCACCACCCGATCAACCTAGGTGGCAACTTTCAGGGATCTATGTACATAGACCCCTAGATCCCTCTGCTCATCCACACTTTCAAGAACTTTTCCATTAGCCAAATATTCCACATTCCTGTTATTCCTTCCAAAGTGAATCACCTCACACTTCTCTACATTAAACTCCATTTGCCACCTCTCAGCCCAGCTCTGCAGCTTATCTATATCCTTCTGTAACCTGCTACATCCTTCCACACTATCGACAACACCACCGACTTTAGTATCGTCTGCAAATTTACTCACCCACCCTTCTGCGCCTTCCTCTAGGTCATTGATAAAAATGACAAACAGCAACGGCCCCAGAACAGATCCTTGTGGTACTCCACTTGTGACTGTACTCCATTCTGAACATTTCCCATCAACCACCACCCTCTGTCTTCTTTCAGCTAGCCAATTTCTGATCCACATCTCTAAATCACCCTCAATCCCCAGCCTCCGTAATTTCTGCAATAGCCTACCGTGGGGAACCTTATCAAACGCTTTGCTGAAATCCATATAAACCACATCAACTGCTCTACCCTCGTCTACCTGTTCAGTCACCTTCTCAAAGAACTCGATAAGGTTTGTGAGGCATGACCTACCCTTCACAAAGCCATGCTGACTATCCCTGATCATATTATTCCTATCCAGATGATTATAAATCTTGTCTCTTATAATCCCCTCCAAGACTTTACCCACTACAGACGTGAGGCTCACCGGTCTATAGTTGCCGGGGTTGTCTCTGCTCCCCATTTTGAACAAAGGGACCACATTTGCTATCCTCCAGTCCACTGGCACTATTCCTGTATCCAATGATGACATAGAAATCAAAGCCAATGGTCCAGCAATCTCTTCCCTGGCCTCCCAGAGAATCCTAGGATAAATCCCATCAGATCCCGGGGACTTATCTATTTTCAGCCTGTCCAGAATTGCCAACACCTCTTCCCTACGTACCTCAATGCCATCTAATCTATTTACCTGGAGCTCAGCATTCTCCTCCACAACATTATCTTTTTCCTGAGTGAATACTGACGAAAAATATTCATTTAGTATCTCGCCTATCTCTTCAGACTCTACACACAACTTCCCATCCCTGTCCTTGACTGGTCCTACTCTGTCCCTAGTCATTCGCTTATTCCTGACATACCTAGAGAAAGCTTTTGGGTTTTCCTTGATCCTTCCTGCCAAATACTTCTCATGTCCCCTCCTTGCTCGTCTTAGCTCTCTCTTTAGATCCTTCCTCGCTACCTTGTAACTATCCATTGCCCCAACTGAAACTTCACACCTCATCTTCACATAGGCCTCCTTCTTCCTCTTAACAAGAGATTCCACTTCTTTGGTAAACCACGGTTCCCTCGCTCGGCACCTTCCTCCCTGCCTGACCGGTACATACTTATCAAGAACACGCAGTAGCTGATCCTTGAACAAGCTCCACCTATCCAGTGTGTCCAACACTTGCAGCCTACTTCTCCACCATATCCCCCCCCCCCCCAAGTCACGTCTAATGGCATCATAATTTCCCTTCCCCCAGCTGTAACTCTTGCCCTGCGGTGTATACTTATCCCTTTCCATCCTTAACGTAAACGTCACCGAATTGTGGTCACTGTCCCCAAAGTGCTCACCTACCTCCAAATCCAACACCTGGCCTGGTTCATTACCCAAAACCAAATCCAATGTGGCCTCGCCTCTTGTTGGCCTGTCAACAAACTGTGTCAGGAAACCCTCCTGCACACACTGAACAAAAACGACCCATCTAATGTACTCGAACTATATCTTTTCCAGTCAATATTTGGAAAGTTAAAGTCTCCCATAATAACTACCCTATTACTTTCGCTCTTATCCAGGATCATCCTCGCCATCCTTTCCTCTACATCCCTAGAACTATTTGGAGGCATATAGAAAACTCCCAACAGGGTGACCTCTCCTTTCCTGTTTCTAACCTCAGCCCATACTACCTCGGAAGATGAGTCCCCATCTAGCATCCTCTCCGCCACCGTAATACTGCTCTTGACTACCAGCGCCACACCTCCCCCTCTTTTGCCTCTTTCTCTGAGCTTACTAAAACACCTAAACCCCGGAACCTGCAACATCCATTCCTGTCCCTGCTCTATCCATGTCTCCGAAATGGCCACAACATCGAAGTCCCAGGTACCAACCCATGCTGCCAGTTCCCCTACATTATTTCGTATACTCCTGGCATTGAAGTAGACCCACTTCAAACCACCTACCTGAACACTGGCCCCCTCCTGCGACGTCAAATCTGAGCTCCTGACCTCTATACTCTCATTCTCCCTTACCCTAAAACTACAATCCAGAAGGGATTGTCGTAAGGGAGCCGCTGCTCAGGAATCCGCACCTCCGCCAATCTCCATTCGGGTGGCTGGCGGAGCGGAGGGCTGTGGGTGCCGTGGGCAGGGCTGGGTGGCGGAGGGCTGTGGGTGCCGTGGGAAGGGCTGGGTGGCGGAGGGCCGGGCTGTGGGTGCCGTGGGAAGGGCTGGGTGGCGGAGGGCCGGGCTGTGGGTGCCGTGGGAAGGGCTGGGTGGCGGAGGGCTGTGGGTGCCGTGGGAAGGGCTGGGTGGCGGAGGGCCGGGCTGTGGGTGCCGTGGGAAGGGCTGGGTGGCGGAGGGCTGTGGGTGCCGTGGGAAGGGCTGGGTGGGGGAGGGCCGGGCTGTGGGTGTCTGTCCGGCGCCCGGCCAGTGCCACCCAAGGCCTCAAGACTGCCGTGCCCGGCCCTGCGGGCACACTGAAGCTGGAGGCGGCCTGGTTGTGAGGTTGGCATCCCGGCTGAGCGAACCCCTGCTCGGACGGAGTTCCACATCGGTCCCAGGCCCCGGTGCACCCGCCGGGCGCCGGCGCCCCACAGCCGCCTGGTGGAAATCCCCTCCGGGCCTCTCGGCACCGCGCGGAGGCGTTTCCTGTCCGGCCTGCTGCTGCACACCTTCCACCTCCTTTACCTGGCCCGCCCTCCCCACACGCGTCCGGCAGCGGAGCTCCCTGCTGGGGGGCCCTCTACCGAGGTGTCCTCCCCATAGAACTGGGGGAGCTGGGGGGGGGGAGGGTGCTGCCCGCGGCAGTGCCGCCCGATCACAGAGTCTATCACTTCTCGGCCTCCCCACAGACCTGCCTCTCCCGCGGCCTGGGGGACACCGTGGAGCTTGTCCATGTTGTACATAGAACATAGAAAATACAGCACAGAACAGGCCCTTCGGCCCACGATGTTGTGCCGAACCTTTGTCCTAGATTAATCATAGATTATCATTGAATTTACAGTGCAGAAGGAGGCCATTCGGCCCCCCGAGTCTGCACCAGCTCTTGGTGTCTGTCCTCGGCTGCTCTCCCGCTTTGATTTCTCGACCACGTTGTTGTTGAGATTTTCTTTGCGCTTCAGCCCCGCGCTCCTGATCTACGGACACCCGGTGCGGCGGGGGGCGGGGAAGGCGGAGGGTCTCCCCGTGAACCTGCCCCTGGGCCGGGCCGAACTTCCCATTTCTAGGTCCAGGCAGCGGGCGACTGAGGGGGCCGTCCGGCCCGGCTGTCTGCCCCTCTCCCGCGGCCTGGGTGGCGGCCGGGGGTCCCTGGAGCGGGGGCAGGCGCTGCCCACGGGCACACTCGAAGCTTTCCGGGCTGGCTGGGCCCCGCAGGGGGTGGGCTGCCTTATTGGTCCCGATCTTCGCACTTTGATTTGACGGGGAATTTGATAAGGTTTTGTTGCCTTTTCTGTTCTGTTTGGGCCGCGCTCTACCCGCTGTTTTGGGGCACTCCCCACATTTGTTTCTTATCCCTTAGTTATTTCTGATCGTTTTGCTAAGTTTGACGACATGGTACCAGCGCCACGCCGATTAGTGGCGGGCGCTACTGTAACCCTGCACGCACCAAAAAAGTACGTGCAGGCCACCCCCCCCCCCCCCCCCCCCCCCCACAAAATACATTGAATAAAAAGGAAAAAAAAGTAACATCAAACAGTTCAACCTTATAAAAGGTGGAGTGTGTGTGTGAGAGGCCGGGAGTGGCCTGGAGTGTGTGTGTGGGCTGGCCGGGAGTGGCCTGGAGTGTGTGTGTGGTCTGGCCGGGAGTGGCCTGGAGTGTGTGTGTGGGCTGGCCGGGAGTGGCCGGGAGTGTGTGTGTGGGCTGGCCGGGAGTGGCCTGGAGTGTGTGTGTGGGCTGGCCGGGAGTGGCCGGGAGTGTGTGTGTGGGCTGGCCGGGAGTGGTCTGGAGTGTGTGTGTGTGCTGACCGGGAGTGGCCTGGAGTGTGTGTGTGGGCTGGCCGGGAGTGGCCTGGAGTGTGTGTGTGGGCTGGCCGGGAGTGGCCTGGAGTGTGTGTGTGTGCTGGCCGGGAGTGGCCTGGAGTGTGTGTGTGGGATGGCCGGGAGTGGCCGGGAGTGTGTGTGTGGGCTGGCCGGGAGTGGCCTGGAGTGTGTGTGTCGGCTGGCCGGGAGTGGCCTGGAGTGTGTGTGTGGGCTGGCCGGGAGTGGCCTGGAGTGTGTGTGTGGGCTGGCCGGGAGTGGTCTGGAGTGTGTGTGTGTGCTGACCGGGAGTGGCCTGGAGTGTGTGTGTGGGTATGGCCGGGAGTGGCCTGGAGTGTGTGTGTGGGCTGGCCGGGAGTGGCCTGGAGTGTGTGTGTGGGCTGGCCGGGAGTGGCCGGGAGTGTGTGTGTGGGCTGGCCGGGAGTGGCCTGGAGTGTCTGTGTGGGCTGGCCGGGAGTGGCCTGGAGTGTGTGTGTGGGCTGGCCGGGAGTGGCCTGGAGTGTGTGTGTGGGCTGGCCGGGAGTGGCCTGGAGTATGTGTGTGGTCTGGCCGGGAGTGGCCTGGAGTGTGTGTGTGGGCTGGCCGGGAGTGGCCTGGAGTGTGTGTGTGGGCTGGCCGGGCCTGGCCTGGAGTGTGTGTGTGTGGGCTGGCCGGGAGTGGCATGGAGTGTGTGTGTGGGCTGGCCGGGAGAGTCCTGGAGTGTGTGTGTGGACTGGCCGGGAGTGGCCTGGAGTGTGTGTGTGGGCTGGCTGGGAGTAGCCTGGAGTGTGTGTGTGGACTGGCCGGGAGTGGCCTGCAGTGTGTGTGGACTGGCCGGGAGTGGCCTGGAGTGTATGTGGACTGGCCGGGAGTGGCCTGGTGTGTGTGTGTGGACTGGCCGGGAGTAGCCTGGAGTGTGTGTGTGGACTGGCCGGGAGTGGCCTGGAGTGTGTGTGTGGGCTGGCCGGGAGTGGGCTGGAGTGTGTGTGTGGGCTGGCCGGGAGTAGCCTGGAGTGTGTGTGTGGACTGGCCGGGAGTGGCCTGGAGTGTGTGTGTGGGCTGGCCGGGAGTGGCCTGGAGTGTGTCTGTGGGCTGGCCGGGAGTGGCCTGGAGTGTGTGTGTGGGCTGGCCGGGAGTGGGCTGGAGTGTGTGTGTGGACTGGCCGGGAGTGGGCTGGAGTGTGTGTGTGGGCTGGCCGGGAGTGGCCTGGAGTGTGTGTGCGTGCTGGCCGTGGGTAGCCTGGCGTGTGTGTGTGCACTGGCCGGGAGTGGCCTGGAGTGTGTGTGTGGGCTGGCCGGGAGTGGCCTGGAGTGTGTGTGTGGGCTGGCCGGGAGTAGCCTCGAGTGTGTGTGTGGGCTGGCCGGGAGTGGCCTGGAGTGTGTGTGTGGGCTGGCCGGGAGTGGCCTGGAGTGTGTGTGTGGGCTGGCCGGGAGTGGCCTGGAGTGTGTGTGTGTGGGCTGGCCGGGAGTGGCCTGGAGTGTGTGTGTGGGCTGGCCGGGAGTGGCCTGGAGTGTGTGTGTGGGCTGGCCGGGAGTGACCTGGAGTGTGTGTGTGCACTGGCCGGGAGTGGCCTGGAGTGTGTGTGTGGGCTGGCCGGGAGTGGCCTGGAGTGTGTGTGTGGGCTGGCTGGGACTGGCCTGGAGTGTGTGTGTGGGCTGGCCGGGAGTGGCCTGGAGTGTGTGTGTGGGCTGGCCGGGAGTGGCCGGGAGTGTGTGTGTGGGCTGGCCGGGAGTGGCCTGGAGTGTGTGTGTGGCCTGGACGGGAGTAGCCTGGAGTGTGTGTGTGGCCTGGCCGGGAGTGGCCTGGAGTGTGTGTGTGGCCTGGACGGGAGTAGCCTGGTAGTCAGCGCGCATGGGAGAGTTATTCGCGCAGGAGGCCTCCTCCAGTCAGACCTAGTCCACCTCCAGCTCCCTTAGACATCCCTTCACCCTCTCCCCGCTGGCTGCCCAGTGATACAACAGAAGATTCGGCAGGGCCAGGCCTCCCACCTGCCCCCTCATTGTAGAATCGACTTGCGTATTCTAGAAACTCCCCCCTTTTCTTACAGTTTTTCCAGGGAATAATTTACAGTGGTCCTTGGGGAGTATATAATTATTTACAGTGGGTAGAATATCATTATTTACATTGGTCTCTGGCTAGTATATCATTAGTTACAGTGGTCCCTGGGCAGTATATCATTATTTACAGTGGTCCCTGGATAGTGTATCATTATTTACAGTGATCCCAGGGTAGATTATTATCATTTGCAGTGGTCCTTTTGTAGTACAGCATTTTTTACACGGGTCCCTGAGTAGTATCTCATTATTTACAGTGGTCCCTGGCAAGCATATCGTTATTTACAGTGGTCCCTGTGTAGTATATCATTATGCACGGTGGTCCCTGGGTAGAATAACATTATATACAGAGGTCCCTGGTTAGCAAATCATTATTTACAGTCGTCCCTGGATAGTATACCATTATTTACAGTGGCCTTGGGTAGGTATCATCATTTACAGTGGTCACTGGATAGTAATTCATTATTTACAGTGGTCCCTGGGTAGAATAACATTATATACAGAGGTCCCTGGTTAGTAAATCATTATTTACAGTCGTCCCTGGATAGTATACCATTATATACTGTTGATCTTGGTTAGAATATCGTTATTTACAGTGTTCCCTGGGTAGAATATCATTATATTCAGCGGTACCTGGGTGCTAAATCATTATTTACAGTGGTCCCTGCGTAGTTTATCATTATGTACAGTGGTCCCTGTGTAGTATATCATTATTTACACTGGTAACTGGGTTGTACACCATTATTTATAGTGGCCTTGGGTCGGTATCATTATTTACAGTGGTGACTGGGTAGTATTTCATTAGTGACAGTGCTTCCTGGGTAATATGTCCATATTTACTGTGGTTCCTGGGCAGTATGTCATTATTTACAGTGGTCCCTGGATAGTATATCATTATCTATAGTGGTTTCTGGGCAACGTATCATTATTTACAGTGGTCCCTGGGTAGTATATCATTATTTACAGTGGTCTCTGTGCAATGTCTTTTATCTACCGCGGTCCCATGGTAAAATATCATTATTTACAGTCGTCCGTCTAGTATCTCATTACTTACAGTGGTCCCTGGGTAGAATATCGTAATTTACAGTGGGCCCTGGGTAGGATATCATTATTTGCAGTGGGCCCTGGCCAGTATATCTTTATTTACAGTGGTCCCTGTGGAGTATATCATTATTCACAGTGGTCCCAGTGTAGTATATCATTATTTACACTGGTCCCTGGGTAGTATATCATTATTTCCAGTGGTCCCTTGGTTGTATATCATTATTTACAGTGGTCCCTGTGTAGTATATCATTATTTACACTGGTCCCTGGGCAGGATATCATTACTAACAGTGGTCCCTGGGGAGTATATCATTATTTACAGTGACCCTGGGTAGTATATCATTATTTACAGTGGCCCCTGGGTTGTATATCATTCTTTACAGTGGTCCCTGGGGAGTATATCATTATTTACAGTGACCCTGTGTAGTATATCATTATTTACAGTGACCCTGGGTTGTATATCATTATTTACAGTGGTCCCTGTGTAGTATATCATTATTTCCAGTGACCCTGGCTTGTATATCATTATTTACATTGGGCCCCAGGTATTGTTTCATTATTTACAATGATCGCTGTGCAGTACATCATTATTTGCAGTTGTCCCCGAGCAGCATATCATTATTTACAGTGGTAGGATATCATTTTTTACAGTGGTCCCTGGTTGTATATCATTAGTTACAGTGCGACCCGAGTGGTATTTCATTCTTTCAAGGGGTCCCTGTGCAGTACACCATTATATGCAGTGGTCCCTGAGCAGCATATCATTATTTACAGTGTTCCCTGGATAGTATACCTTGATTGATTGTTGTTCCTGGGTAATGTATCATTACTTAAAGTGTTCCCTGGGTAGTATATCATTATTTACAGTGGCCCCAGGGTGGTATATCATTATTGACAGTGGTCCCAGGGTGGTATATCATTATTGACAGTGTTCCCAAGGTGGTATATCATGACTTACAGTGGTCGCTGGACAGTATGTCATCAATTTTCGTGTGCCCTGTGCAATACATCTTTATTTACAGTGGTTTCTGAATAGTATTTCATTATATTCAGTGTCCCTGGGCAATATATCAGGATTCACAGCGGTCGCTTGGTAGTATATCATTATTTACAGTGGTCCCTGGGTAGTATATCATTATTTACAGTGGTCCATGGTGCAGTATATCATTATTTACAGTGGTCCCAGGGAAATATATCATTAATCACAGTGGTCCCTGGGTAGTATATCATTATTTACAGTGGTCCATGGTGTAGTATATCATTATTTGCAGTGGTCCATGGTGTAGTATATCATTGTTTGCAGTGGTCCCTGGGAAATATGTCATTAATCACAGTAGTCCCTGCGTAGATTTTCATTATTTACAGTTGTCCCTGGGTAGTATATCATTATTTATAGTATTCACTGTGTCGAATATCATTATGTACAGTGGTCCCTGGTTCGAATGTCATTATTTACAGTATTCACTGGGTAGTATATCATCGTTTACAGTGGTCCCTGTATAGTCTATCATTATTTTCAGTGATCCCTGGGTAGTATATATTTATTTACAGATGTCACTTAATACTATATCATTATTTACAGTGGTCGCAGGGGAGTATATCAATATTTACAGTGGTCCCTGTGCAGAATATCATTATTTACAATGGTCTTTGGGTAGTATATCCGTATCTCCAATGATCCCTGGGTTTTCCTCATTATTTACTGTGGTCCCTGGGTAGAATATCATTATTTACAGTGGTCCCTGGAAAGAATATCATTATTTACAGTGGTTCCTGGGTATTATCTCATTATTTACAGTGCTCCCTGGGTAGAATATCATTATTTACAGTGGTCCCTGGGTAGAATATAATTGTTTACAGTGATCCCTGGGTAGAATATCATTACTTACAGTGGTCCCTGGGTAGAATATCATTATTTACAGTGGTCCCTGGGTAGTATATCATTATTTACAGTGGTCCCTGGGTAGAATATCATTATTTACAGCGGTCCCTGGGTAGTATATCATTATTTACAGTGGTCCCTGGGTAGTATATCATTATTTACAGTGGTCCCTGGGTAGTATCTCATTATTTACAGTGGTCCCTGGGTAGTATCTCATTATTTGCAGTGGTCCCAGGGAGGTATAACATGATTTTTTATGACTTTTATGCTCTCTTTTATCCTCTCTTGCAGGCTTGAACATGCTCCAAGGCCCTTGGAGACCTTTTGACCCGACACGACCTGACCTCCGCGACCTGGAAGAAGATGGGCCCCAAACTGGAAGTGAGGCCCCGACCTCGATTTGAAGTCGACACGGACCTCGGAGCTCCAAACCCGGCCGAACTACTGACTCCAGTCCCCGGTGCTCCCGACCCGACCCCCAACGCAAGACCCGGCCCAACGCGACCCCGAGAGACCCGCCCAGCGACCCGACTCCGAGAGACCCGCCCAGCGACCCCGAGAGACCCGCCCAGCGACCCCGAGAGACCCGCCCAGCGACCCCGAGAGACCCGCCCAGCGACCCCGAGAGACCCGCCCAGTGACCCCGAGAGACCCGCCCAGCGATCCCGAGAGACCCGCCCAGCGACCCGACCCCGAGAGACCCGCCCAGCGACCCGACCCCGAGAGACCCGCCCAGTGACCCCGAGAGACCCGCCCAGCGACCCCTAGAGACCCGCCCAGCGACCCCGAGAGACCCGACCCCGAGAGACCCGCCCAGTGACCCCGAGAGACCCGCCCAGTGACCCCGAGAGACCCGCCCAGCGACCCCGAGAGACTCGCCCAGCGACCCCCAGAGACCCGCCCAGCGACCCCCAGAGACCCGCCCAGCGACCCCGAGAGACCCGCCCAGCGACCCCGAGAGACCCGCCCAGCGACCCCGAGAGACCCGCCCAGCGACCCCGAGAGACCCGCCCAGCGACCCCGAGAGACCCGCCCAGCGACACAACCCCGAGAGACCCGCCCAGCGACCCCGAGAGACCCGCCCAGCGACCCGACCCCGAGAGATCCGCCCAGTGACCCCGAGAGACCCGCCCAGCGACCCCGAGAGACCCGCCCAGCGACCCCGAGAAACCCGCCCAGCGACCCCGAGAGACCCGCCCAGCGACCCCGAGAGACCCGCCCAGCGACCCCGAGAGACCCGCCCAGAGACCCCGAGAGCCCCGCCCAGAGACCCCGAGACCCGCCCAGTGACCCGACCCCTAGAGACCCGCCCAGCGACCCGACCCCGAGAGACCCGCCCCGCGACCCCGAGAGACCCGCCCAGCGACCCCGAGAGACCCGCCCAGCGACCCGACCCCGAGAGACCCGCCCAGCGACCCCGAGAGACCCGCACAGCGACCCCGAGAGACCCGCCCAGCGACCCCGAGAGACCCGCCCAGCGACCCCGAGAGACCCGCCCAGCGACCCCGAGAGACCCGCCCAGCGACCCCGAGAGACCCGCCCAGCGACCCCGAGAGACCCGCCCAGCGACCCCGAGAGACCCGCCCAGTGACCCCGAGAGACCCGCCCAGCGACCCCGAGAGACCCGTCCAGCGACCCGACCCCGAGAGACCCGCCCAGCGACCCCGAGAGACCCGCCCTGTGACCCCGAGAGACCCGCCCAGCGACCCCGAGAGACCCTCCCAGCGACCCGACCCCGAGAGACCCGCCCAGTGACCCCGAGAGACCCGCCCAGTGACCCCGAGAGACCCGTCCAGCGACCCGACCCCGAGAGACCCGCCCAGCGACCCCGAGAGACCCGCCCTGTGACCCCGAGAGACCCGCCCAGTGACCCCGAGAGACCCGCCCAGCGACCCCGAGAGACCCGTCCAGCGACCCGACCCCGAGAGACCCGCCCAGCGACCCCGAGACACCCGCCGAGCGACCCGACCCCGAGAGACCCGCCCAGCGACCCCGAGAGACCCGCCCAGTGACCCGACCCCGAGAGACCCGCCCAGCGACCCCGAGAGACCCGCCCCGCGACCCCGAGAGACCCTCCCAGTGACCCCGAGAGACCCGCCCAGTGACCCCGAGAGACCCGCCCAGCGACCCGACCCCGAGAGACCCGCCCAGCGACCCCGAGAGACCCGCCCAGCGACCCCGACAGACCCGCCCAGCGACCCCGAGAGACCCGCCCAGCGACCCCGAGAGACCCGCCCAGCGACCCGACCCCGAGAGACCCGCCCAGCGACCCCGAGAGACCCGCCCAGCGACCCCGAGAGACCCGCCCAGCGACCCCGAGAGACCCGCCCAGCGACCCCGAGAGACCCGCCCAGCGACCCCGAGAGACCCGCCCAGTGACCCCGAGAGACCCGCCCAGCGACCCCGAGTGACCCGCCCAGCGACCCCGAGAGACCCGCCCAGCGACCCCGAGAGACCCGCCCAGCGACCCGACCCCGAGAGACCCGCCCAGTGACCCCGAGAGACCCGCCCAGCGACCCCGAGAGTCCCGCCCAGCGACCCGACCCCGAGAGACCCGCCCAGCGACCCGACCCCGAGAGACCCGCCCAGCGACCCCGAGAGACTCGTCCAGCGACCCCGAGAGACCCGCCCAGCGACCCCGAGAGACCCGCCCAGCGACCCCGAGAGACCCGCCCAGCGACCCCGAGAGACTCGTCCAGCGACCCCGAGAGACCCGCCCCGCGACCCCGAGTGACCCGCCCAGCGACCCCGAGAGACCCGCCCAGCGACCCCAAGAGACCCGCCCAGCGACCCCGAGAGACCCGCCCAGCGACCCCGAGAGACCCGCCCAGCGACCCCGAGAGACCCGCCAAGCGACCCCGAGAGACCCGCCCAGCGACCCCGAGAGACCCGCCCAGCGACCCCGAGAGACCCGCCCAGCGACCCCGAGAGACCCGCCCAGCGACCCCGAGAGACCCGCCCAGCGACCCCGAGAGACCCGTCCAGCGACCCGACCCCGAGAGACCCGCCCAGCGACCCCGAGAGACCCGCCCAGCGACCCCGAGAGACCCGCCCAGCGACCCGACCCGAGAGACCCGCCCAGTGACCCCGAGAGACCCGCCCAGCGACCCCGAGAGACCCGTCCAGCGACCCGACCCCGAGAGACCCGCCCAGCGACCCCGAGACACCCGCCGAGCGACCCAACCCCGAGAGACCCGCCCAGCGACCCCGAGATACCCGCCCAGTGACCCGACCCCGAGAGACCCGCCCAGCGACCCCGAGAGACCCGCCCCGCGACCCCGAGAGACCCTCCCAGTGACCCCGAGAGACCCGCCCAGCAACCCCGAGAGACCCGCCCAGCGACCCCGAGAGACCCGCCCAGCGACCCCGAGAGACCCGCCCAGTGACCCCGAGAGACCCGCCCAGCGACCCCGAGAGACCCGCCCAGCGACCCCGAGAGACCCGCCCAGCGACCCCGAGAGACCCGCCCAGCGACCCCGAGAGACCCGCCCAGCGACCCGACCCCGAGAGACCCGCCCAGCGACCCCGAGAGACCCGCCCAGCGACCCCGAGAGACCCGCCCAGCGACCCCGAGAGACCCGCCCAGCGACCTGACCCCGAGAGACCCGCCCAGCGACCCCGAGAGACCCGCCCAGCGACCCGACCCCGAGAGACACGCCCAGCGACCCCGAGAGACCCGCCCAGCGACCCCGAGAGACCCGCCCAGCGACCCGACCCCGAGAGACCCGCCCAGCGACCCGACCCCGAGAGTCCCGCCCAGCGACCCGACCCCGAGAGACCCGCCCAGCGACCCCGAGACCCGCCCAGCGACCCCGAGAGACCCGCCCAGCGACCCGACCCCGAGAGACCCGCCCAGTGACCCCGAGAGACCCGCCCAGCGACCCCGAGAGACCCGCCCAGCGACCCCGAGAGACCCGCCCAGCGACCCCGACAGACCCGCCCAGCGACCCCGAGAGACCCGCCCAGCGACCCCGAGAGACCCGCCCAGCGACCCCGAGAGACCCGCCCAGCGACCCGCCCAGCGACCGCGAGAGACCCGCCCAGCGACCCCGAGAGACCCGTCCAGCGACCCCGAGAGACCCGCCCGGTGACCCCGAGAGACCCGCCCGGCGACCCCGAGAGACCCGCCCGGCGACCCCGAGAGACCCGCCCAGCGACTCCGAGAGACCCGCCCAGCGACCACGAGAGACCCGCCCAGCGACCCCGAGAGACCCGCGACCCGACCCCGAGAGACCCGCCCAGCGACCTGAACCCGAGAGACCCGCCCAGCGACCCCGAGAGAGCCGCCCAGCGACCCCGAGAGACCCGCCCAGCGACCCCGAGAGACCCGCCCAGCGACCCCGAGAGACCCGCCCAGCGACCCCGAGAGACCCGCCCAGCGACCCCGAGAGACCCGCCCAGCGACCCCGAGAGACCCGCCCAGTGACCCCGAGAGACCCGCCCAGCGACCCCGAGAGACCCGCCCAGCGACCCCGAGAGACCCGCCCAGCGACCCCGAGAGACCCGCCCAGCGACCCGAGAGACCCGCCCAGCGACCCCGAGAGACCCGCCCAGCGACCCGACCCCGAGAGACCCGCCCAGCGACCCCGAGACACCCGCCCAGCGACCCCGAGAGACCCGCCCAGCGACCCGACCCCTAGAGACACGCCCAGCGACCCCGAGAGACCCGCCCAGCGACCCCGAGAGACCCGCCCAGCGACCCCGAGACACCCGCCCGGCGACCCCGAGAGACCCGCCCAGTGACCCCGAGAGACCCGCCCAGCGACCCCGAGAGACCCGCCCAGCGACCCGACCCCGAGAGACCCGCCCAGCGACCCCGAGAGACCCGCCCAGCGACTCCGAGAGACCCGCCCAGCGACCACGAGAGACCCGCCCAGCGACCCCGAGAGACCCGCGACCCGACCCCGAGAGACCCGCCCAGCGACCTGAACCCGAGAGACCCGCCCAGCGACCCCGAGAGACCCGCCCAGCGACCCCGAGAGACCCGCCCAGCGACCCCGAGAGACCCGCCCAGCGACCCCGAGAGAGCCGCCCAGCGACCCCGAGAGAGCCGCCCAGCGACCCGACCCCGAGAGACCCGCCCAGCGACCCCGAGAGACCCGCCCAGCGACCCCAAGAGACCCGCCCAGCGACCCGACCCTGAGAGACCCGCCCAGCGACCCCGAGAGACCCGCCCAGCGACCCCGAGATACCCGCCCAGCGACCCGACCCCGAGAGACCCGCCCAGCGACCCCGAGAGACCCGCCCAGCGACCCCGAGAGACCCGCCCAGCGACCCCGAGAGACCCGCCCAGCGACCCCGAGAGACCCGCCCAGTAACCCCGAGAGACCCGCCCAGCGACCCCGAGAGACCCGCCCAGCGACCCGACCCCGAGAGACCCGCCCAGCGACCCCGAGAGACCCGCCCAGTGACCCCGAGAGACCCGCCCAGCGACCCCGAGAGACCCGCCCAGCGACCCCGAGAGACCCGCCCAGCGACCCCAAGAGACCCGCCCAGCGACCCCGAGAGACCCGCCCAGCGACCCCGAGAGACCCGCCCAGCGACCCGACCCCGAGAGACCCGCCCAGCGACCCCGAGAGACCCGCCCAGCGACCCCGAGAGACCCGCCCAGCGACCCCGAGGGACCCGCCCAGCGACCCCGAGAGACCCGCCCAGCGACCCCGAGAGACCCGCCCAGCGACCCGACCCCGAGAGACCCGCCCAGCGACCCCGAGAGACCCGCCCAGCGACCCCGAGAGACCCGCCCAGCGACCCCGAGAGACCCGCCCAGTGACCCCGAGAGACCCGCCCAGCGACCCCGAGAGACCCGCCCAGCGACCCCGAGAGACCCGCCCAGCGACCCCGAGAGACCCGCCCAGCGACCCCGAGAGACCCGCCCAGCGACCCCGAGAGACCCGCCCAGTGACCCCGAGAGACCCGCCCAGCGACACCGAGAGACCCGCCCAGCGACCCCGACCCCGAGAGACCCGCCCAGCGACCCCGAGAGACCCGCCCAGCGACCCCGAGAGACCCGCCCAGCGACCCCGAGAGACCCGCCCAGTGACCCCGAGAGACCCGCCCGGCGACCCCGAGAGACCCGCCCGGCGACCCCGAGCGACCCGCCCGGCGACCCCGAGCGACCCGCCCAGTGACCCCGAGAGACCCGCCCAGTGACCCCGAGAGACCCGCCCAGTGACCCCGAGAGACCCGCCCAGCGACCCCGAGAGACCCGCCAGCGACCCCGAGACACCCGCCGAGCGACCCGACCCCGAGAAACCCGCCCAGCGACCCCGAGAGACCCGCCCAGCGACCCCGAGAGACCCGCCCAGCGACCCCGAGAGACCCGCCCAGCGACCCCGAGAGACCCGCCCAGTGACCCCGAGAGACCCGCCCAGTGACCCCGAGAGACCCGCCCAGCGACCCCGAGAGACCCGCCCAGCGACCCCGAGAGACCCGCCCAGCGACCCCGAGAGACCCGCCCAGCGACCCCGAGAGACCCGCCCAGCGACCCCGAGAGACCCGCCCGGGGACCCGACCCCGAGAGACCCGCCCAGCGACCCGACCCCGAGAGACCCGCCCAGCGACCCCGAGAGACCCGCACAGCGACCCTGAGAGACCCGCCCAGCGACCCCGAGAGACCCGCCCAGCGACCCCGAGAGACCCGCCCAGCGACCCCGAGAGACTCGCCCAGCGACCCGACCCCGAGAGACCCGCCCAGCGACCCTGAGAGACCCGCCCAGAGACCCCGAGAGACCCGCCCAGCGACCCCGAGAGACCCGCCCAGCGACCCGACCCCGAGAGACCCGCCCAGCGACCCTGAGAGACCCGCCCAGTGACCCCGGGAGACCCGCCCAGCGACCCGACCCCGAGAGACCCGCCCAGCGACCCCGAGAGACCCGCCCAGCGACCCTGAGAGACCCGCCCAGTGACCCCGAGAGACCCGCCCAGCGACCCCGAGAGACGCGCCCAGCGACCCGACCCCAAGAGACCCGCCCAGCGACCCCGAGAGACCCGCCCAGCGACCCGACCCCGAGAGACCCACCCAGCGACCCCGAGAGACCCGCCCAGTGACCCCGAGAGACCCGCCCAGCGACCCCGAGAGACCCGCCCAGCGACCCCGAAAGACCCGCCCAGCGACCCCGAGAGACCCGCCCAGCGACCCCGAGAGACCCGCCCAGCGACCCCGAGAGACCCGCCCAGCGACCCGACCCCGAGAGACCCGCCCAGCGACCCGACCCCGAGAGACCCGCCCAGCGACCCGACCCCGAGAGACCCGCCCAGCGACCCCGAGAGACCCGCCCAGCGACCCCGAGAGACCCGCCCAGCGACCCCGAGAGACCCGCCCAGCGACCCCGAGAGACCCGCCCAGCGACCCCGAGAGACCCGCCCAGCGACCCCGAGGGACCCGCCCAGCGACCCCGAGGGACCCGCCCAGCGACCCCGAGAGACCCGCCCAGCGACCCCGAGAGACTCGCCCAGCGACCCGACCCCGAGGGACCCGCCCAGCGACCCTGAGAGACCCGCCCAGCGACCCCTAGAGACCCGCCCAGCGACCCCGAGAGACCCGCCCAGCGACCCCGAGAGACCCGCCCAGCGACCCGACCCCGAGAGACCCGCCCAGCGACCCCGAGAGACCCGCCCAGCGACCCCGAGAGACCCGCCCAGCGACCCCGAGAGACCCGCCCGGGGACCCGACCCCGAGAGACCCGCCCAGCGACCCGACCCCGAGAGACCCGCCCAGCGACCCCGAGAGACCCGCCCAGCGACCCTGAGAGACCCGCCCAGCGACCCCGAGAGACCCGCCCAGCGACCCCGAGGGACCCGCCCAGCGACCCCGAGAGACCCGCCCAGCGACCCCGAGAGACTCGCCCAGCGACCCGATCCCGAGAGACCCGCCCAGCGACCCTGAGAGACCCGCCCAGCGACCCCTAGAGACCCGCCCAGCGACCCCGAGAGACCCGCCCAGCGACCCGACCCCGAGAGACCCGCCCAGCGACCCCGAGAGACCCGCCCAGCGACCCCGAGAGACCCGCCCAGCGACCCCGAGAGACCCGCCCGGGGACCCGACCCCGAGAGACCCGCCCAGCGACCCGACCCCGAGAGACCCGCCCAGCGACCCCGAGAGACCCGCCCAGCGACCCTGAGAGACCCGCCCAGCGACCCCGAGAGACCCGCCCAGCGACCCCGAGGGACCCGCCCAGCGACCCCGAGAGACCCGCCCAGCGACCCCGAGAGACTCGCCCAGCGACCCGACCCCGAGAGACCCGCCCAGCGACCCTGAGAGACCCGCCCAGCGACCCCGAGAGATCCGCCCAGCGACCCCGAGAGACCCGCCCAGCGGCCCGACCCCGAGAGACCCGCCCAGCGACCCTGAGAGACCCGCCCAGTGACCCCGGGAGACCCGCCCAGCGACCCGACCCCGAGAGACCCGCCCAGCGACCCTGAGAGACCCGCCCAGTGACCCCGAGAGACCCGCCCAGCGACCCCGAGAGACGCGCCCAGCGACCCGACCCCAAGAGACCCGCCCAGCGACCCCGAGAGACCCGCCCAGCGACCCGACCCCGAGAGACCCACCCAGCGACCCCGAGAGACCCGCCCAGTGACCCCGAGAGACCCGCCCAGCGACCCCGAGAGACCCGCCCAGCGACCCCGAGAGACCCGCCCAGCGACCCCGAGAGACCCGCCCAGCGACCCCGAGAGACCCGCCCAGCGACCCCGAGAGACCCGCCCAGCGACCCGACCCCGAGAGACCCGCCCAGCGACCCGACCCCGAGAGACCCGCCCAGCGACCCGACCCCGAGAGACCCGCCTTGCGACCCGACCCCGAGAGACCCGCCCAGCGACCCCGAGAGACCCGCCCAGCGACCCCGAGAGACCCGCCCAGCGACCCCGAGAGACCCGCCCAGCGACCCCGAGGGACCCGCCCAGCGACCCCGAGAGACCCGCCGAGCGACCCCGAGAGACTCGCCCAGCGACCCGACCCCGAGAGACCCGCCCAGCGACCCTGAGAGACCCGCCCAGCGACCCCTAGAGACCCGCCCAGCGACCCCGAGAGACCCGCCCAGCGACCCGACCCCGAGAGACCCGCCCAGCGACCCTGAGAGACCCGCCCAGTGACCCCGGGAGACCCGCCCAGCGACCCGACCCCGAGAGACCCGCCCAGCGACCCCGAGAGACCCGCCCAGCGACCCTGAGAGACCCGCCCAGTGACCCCGAGAGACCCGCCCAGCGACCCCGAGAGACTCGCCCAGCGACCCGACCCCGAGAGACCCGCCCAGCGACCCGACCCCGAGAGACCCGCCCAGCGACCCCGAGAGACCCGCCCAGCGACCCGACCCTCAGAGACCCGCCCAGCGACCCCGAGAGACCCGCCCAGCGACCCTGAGAGACCCGCCCAGTGACCCCGAGAGACCCGCCCAGCGACCCCGAGAGACTCGCCCAGCGACCCGACCCCGAGAGACCCGCCCAGCGACCCCGAGAGACCCGCCCAGCGACCCCGAGAGACCCGCCCAGCGACCCCGAGAGACTCGCCCAGCGACCCGACCCCGAGAGACCCGCCCAGCGACCCTGAGGGACCCGCCCAGCAACCCCGAGAGACCCGCCCAGCGACCCGACCCCGAGAGACCCGCCCAGCGACCCCGAGAGACCCGCCCAGCGACCCCGAGAGACCCGCCCAGCGACCCCGAGAGACCCGCCCAGCGACCCTGAGAGACCCGCCCAGCGACCCCGAGAGACCCGCCCAGCGACCCCGAGAGACCCGCCCAGCGACCCCGAGAGACCCGCCCAGCGACCCCGAGAGACCCGCCCAGCGACCCCGAGAGACCCGCCCAGCGACCCCGAGAGACCCGCCCAGCGACCCCGAGAGACTCGCCCGGCGACCCCGAGAGACCCGCCCGGCGACCCCGAGGGACCCGCCCAGCGACCCCGAGAGACCCGCCCAGCGACCCCGAGAGACCCGCCCAGCGACCGGACCCCGAGAGACCCGCCCAGCGACCCGACCCCGAGAGACCCGCCCAGCGACCCGACATCGAGAGACCCGCCCAGCGACCCCGAGAGACCCGCCCAGCGACCCCGAGAGACCCGCCCAGCGACCCCGAGAGACTCGCCCAGCGACCCGACCCCGAGAGACCCGCCCAGCGACCCTGAGAGACCCGCCCAGCGACCCCGAGAGACCCGCCCAGCGACCCGACCCCGAGAGACCCGCCCAGCGACCCCGAGAGACCCGCCCAGCGACCCCGAGAGACCCGCCCAGCGACCCCGAGAGACCCGCCCAGCGACCCTGAGAGACCCGCCCAGTGACCCCGAGAGACCCGCCCAGCGACCCCGAGAGACTCGCCCAGTGACCCCGAGAGACCCGCCCAGCGACCCCGAGAGACCCGCCCAGCGACCCCGAGAGACCCGCCCAGCGACCCCGAGAGTCCCGCCCAGCGACCCCGAGAGACCCGCCCAGCGACCCCGAGAGACCCGCCCAGCGACCCCGAGAGACCCGCCCAGCGACCCCGAGAGACCCGCCCAGCGACCCGACCCCGAGAGACCCGCCCAGCGACCCTGAGAGACCCGCCCAGCGACCCGACCCCGAGAGACCCGCCCAGCGACGCCGAGAGACCCGCCCAGCGACCCGACCCCGAGAGACCCGCCCAGCGACCCCGAGAGACCCGCCCAGCGACCCCGAGAGACCCGCCCAGCGACCCCGAGAGACCCGCCCAGCGACCCTGAGAGACCCGCCCAGTGACCCCGAGAGACCCGCCCAGCGACCCCGAGAGACTCGCCCAGTGACCCCAGAGACCCGCCCAGCGACCCAGAGAGACCCGCCCAGCGACCCCGAGAGACCCGCCCAGCGACCCCGAGAGACCCGCCCAGCGACCCCGAGAGACCCGCCCAGCGACCCCGAGAGACTCGCCCAGCGACCCCGAGAGACCCGCCCGGCGACCCCGAGAGACCCGCCCGGCGACCCCGAGAGACCCGCCCAGCGACCCCGAGAGACCCGCCCAGCGACCCCGAGAGACCCGCCCAGCGACCCGACCCGAGAGTCCCGCCCAGCGACCCGACCCCGGGAGACCCGCCCAGCGACCCCGAGAGACCCGCCCAGCGACCCCGAGAGACCCGCCCAGCGACCCCGAGAGACCCGCCCAGCGACCCGACCCCGGGAGACCCGCCCAGCGACCCCGAGAGACCCGCCCAGCGACCCCGAGAGACCCGCCCAGCGACCCGACCCCGAGAGACCCGCCCAGCGACCCCGAGAGACCCGCCCAGCGACCCGACCCCGAGAGACCCGCCCAGCGACCCCGAGAGACCCGCCCAGCGACCCGACCCCGGGAGACCCGCCCAGCGACCCCGAGAGACCCGCCCAGCGACCCCGAGAGACCCGCCCAGCGACCCGACCCCGAGAGACCCGCCCAGCGACCCCGAGAGACCCGCCCAGCGACCCCGACAGACCCGCCCAGCGACCCGACCCCGAGAGACCCGCCCAGCGACCCCGAGACACCCGCCCAGTGACCTCGAGAGACCCGCCCAGCGACCCCGAGAGACCCGCCCAGCGACCACGACAGACCCGACCCCGAGAGACCCGCCCAGCGACCCGACCCCGAGAGACCCGCCCAGCGACCCGACCCCGAGAGACCCGCCCAGCGACCCCCAGAGACCCGCCCGGCGACCCCGAGAGACCCGCCCAGCGACCCCGAGAGACCCGCCTAGCGACCCTGAGAGACCCGCCCAGTGACCCCGAGAGACCCGCCCAGCGACCCCGAGAGACCCGCCCAGCGACCCCGAGAGACCCGCCCAGCGACCCGACCCCGAGAGACCCGCCCAGCGACCCCGAGAGACCCGCCCAGCGACCCGACCCCGAGAGACCCGCCCAGCGACCCCGAGAGACCCGCCCGGCGACCCCGAGAGACCCGCCCAGCGACCCCGAGAGACCAGCCCAGCGACCCCGAGAGACCCGCCCAGCGACCCCGAGAGACTCGCCCAGCGACCCGACCCCGAGAGACCCGCCCAGCGACCCCGAGAGACCCGCCCAGCGACCCTGAGAGACCCGCCCAGTGACCCCGAGAGACCCGCCCAGCGACCCCGAGAGACTCGCCCAGTGACCCCGAGAGACCCGCCCAGCGACCCGAGAGACCCGCCCAGCGACCCCGAGAGACCCGCCCAGCGACCCCAAGAGACCCGCCCAGCGACCCCGAGAGACCCGACCAGCGACCCCGAGAGACCCGCCCAGCGACCCCGAGAGACCCGCCCAGCGACCCGACCCCGAGAGACCCGCCCAACGACCCCGAGAGACCCGCCCAGCGACCCCGAGAGACCCGCCCAGCGACCCGACCCCGAGAGACCCGCCCAGCGACCCGACCCCGAGAGACCCGCCCAGCGACCCGACCCCGAGAGACCCGCCCAGCGACCCGACCCCGAGAGACCCGCCCAGCGACCCCGAGAGACCAGCCCAGCGACCCGACCCCGAGAGACCCGCCCAGCGACCCCGAGAGACCCGCCCGGCGACCCCGAGAGACCCGCCCGGCGACCCGATCTACCTGGTGATGGAAGAAAGAAAAATCCACGTGGAGGCTCGACCGAGCCGACTTCAAGATGCGACCCCTGGAGCGCCCAGGGAGGGAACAGACCCCGGGACCCAGCCCAACCTGCCTCAGGAAGCCCCTGCCCACGACCCAGGACCCCCAAAACGGCGGAGACTGCGCACAAGGACCCAAACGCCGGGACCCTTCCAGATCGCAAACATGCCCCCCTAGCAACCCCTCTACCTCAATCAGCGCCCGGGACCCTGCCAGACGCGACCCCAGATACGTAAACAGCGCCCTGGTCCCCGCCCGACGCCCGGGACCCTGCCAGACGCGACCCCAGATACGTAAACAGCGCCCTGGTCCCTGCCAGACGCGACCCCAGATACGTAAACAGCGCCCTGGACCCCGCCAGCGCCCGGGACCCTGCCAGACGCGACCCCAGATACGCAAACAGCACCCTGGTCCCTGCCAGACGCGACCCCAGATACGTAAACAGCGCCCTGGACCCCGCCAGCGCCCGGGACCCTGCCAGACGCGACCCCAGATACGTAAACAGCGCCCTGGTCCCCGTCAGCGCCCTGGTCCCCGCCAGCGCCCTGGTCCCCGCCAGCGCCCGGGACCCCGCCAGACGCGACCCCAGATACGTAAACAGCGCCCTGGTCCCCGCCCGACGCCCTGGACCCCGCCAGACGCAACCACCTACCTCCCACAAGAGCTGACATCTCCCATCGGATCCCAGGATCATTCAGCAGCAGCCGCCGACCGAGGAAGCGAGGGAAACGCGGCGGTCTGCAGGTTAGACTGAAGCAACGCGGTTTCAAGACCCCTCTCCCCAGCATTTCCTGGCAAACGTCCAAGCGATCGAAAACAAGCTGGATGAACTTAACGCCAGACTTACCTCTCAGAGGGAAGTAAGATACTGCGGTGTGCTCTGTTGCACAGAGACATGGCTCACCCCTGCCTCAGCGGACTGTGCCTTACAACCTGAAGGCTTCTTAATTCATCGGGCGGACCGCACGGCATCATCAGGCAAAGTGAAGGGTGGAGGGGTTTGCCTCCTCATCAACTCCTCCTGGTGATTGGATGTGACGACTCTGGCGACCTACTGCTCCCCCGACCTGGAATACCTGACCGTGAAGTGCCGCCCATATAATTTTCCACGTGAGTTGACTACAGCCATTATCACAGCGGTCTACATCCCACCCCAGGCAGTAGTGAGGAAGGCGCTGGACGAACTATACACAGTTATAAACAACTACGAAACAGAACACCCGGAGGCCTTGTTCATCGTAGCCGGAGACTTCAACAAGGCCAACCTCAAGAGTGTACTGCCAAATTACACCAGCACATCTCCTGTCCCACCAGGGGCGACAACTCTCTTGAGCACTGCTACTCAAAATCAAGGGCGCCTACCGTTCCATCCCCCGACCTCACTTTGGGAAATCAGACCATATGACGGTGCTCCTTCTCCCGGCATACAAGCAGAAACTCAAGCGGGACAATCCAGCTAAGAAGGTTGTGCAGTGCTGGTCCGAGGAGACAGAAGAGCTCTTACGTGACTGCTTAGAGACAGTGGACTGGTCCAAATTTAAGAACTCAGCGACCAACTTAAATGAGTGTTCCACCACCGTCACAGACGTCATCAGCAAATGTGTGGACGACTGCATGCCAAAGAAAGCAGTACGTACGTTCCCCAACCGGAAACCATGGCTCAATCGCGAGATTGAGTCCCTACTGAAGGACAGATCTGAGGCGTTCAAGGCAGACGACCCTGACCTATACAAGAAATCCAGGTACGACCTCCGCAAAGCCACCCGGAATGCCAAGAGAGAATATCAAACGAAGCTAGAGTCACAGACAGACTCTCGGCGGTTGTGGCAAGGACTAAACAACATAACGGGCTACAAAGTGAAGCTGAACAGTATCTCTCGCAGCAGCGCAACCCTCCCCGATGAACTCAATGCATTCTATGCTCGGTTCGAGAAGGTAACCAACAATCCGCTGGCGAGTGCCCCAGCAGCCCATAATTCACCCATACCCACCATCACAGCTTCCGAAGTCAGATTGGCCTTCCTGACAGAGAGCCCTCGGAAGGCGACGGGCCCAGATGGGATCCCTGGTCGTGCACTCAGAGCCTGCGCAGACCAGCTGGCAGAGGTATTCACGGACATCTTTAACCTGTCCCTATTCCACTCCGAGGTCCCCACCTGCTTCAAGAAGACCACCATCATACCGGGACCAAAGAAGAACCAGACAACGTGCCTCAATGACTACCATCCGGTGGCTCTGACTTCAATCGTAATGAAGTGCTTCGAGAGGTTGATCATGAAGCGCATCACCTCCATACTCCCAGAACGCCTTGATCCACTGCAATTCGCATACCGCTGCAACCGGTCCACATCAGACAGCATTTCCCTGGCCCGACACTCATCCCTAGAGCATCTCGAAAACAAGGACCCCTACATCAGGCTCCTATTTATTGACTACAGCTCCGCCTTCAACACCATAATCCCAGCCAAGCTCATATCAAAGCTCCAAAACCTAGGACTTGGCTCCCCATTCTGCAACTGGATCCTCGATTTTCTGACCAACAGACCACAATCAGTAAGAATGAACAACAACACCTCCTCCACAATAGTCCTCAACACCGGCGCCGCGCAAGGCTGCGTACTTAGCCCCCCTACTCTACTCCCTGTACACACACGACTGCCTGGCAAAACTTGGTTCCAACTCCATCTACAAGTTTGCTGACGATACGACCATAGTGGGCCGGATCTCGAATAACGATGAGTCTCAATACAGGCGGGAGATAGAGAACCTAGTGGAGTGGTGTAGCGACAACAATCTCTCCCTCAATGCCAGCAAAACTAAAGAGCTGGTCATTGACTTCAGGAAGCAAAGTACTGTACACACCCCTGTCAGCATCAACGGGACCGAGGTAGAGATGGTTAGCAGTTTCAAATTCCTCGGGGTGCACATCTCCAAAAATCTGTCCTGGTCCACCCATGTCGACGCTACCACCAAGAAAGCACAACAGCGCCTATACTTCCTCAGGAAACTAAGGAAATTCGGCATGTCCACATTGACTCTTACGAACTTTTACAGATACACCATAGAAAGCATCCTATCGGGCTGCATCACAGCCTGGTATGGCAACTGCTCGGCCCAGGACCGCAAGGAACTTCAGAGAGTCGTGAACACCGCCCAGTCCATCACACGAACCTGCCTCCCATCCATTGACTCTGTCTACACCTCCCGCTGCCTGGGGAAAGCGGACAGTATAATCAAAGATCCCTCCCACCCGGCTGACTCACTCTTCCAACTTCTTCCATCAGGCAGGAGATAAGAAGTCTGAGAACACGCACGAACAGACTCAAAAACAGCTTCTTCTCCACTGTCACCAGACTCCTAAATGACCCTGTTATGGACTGATTTCATTAACACTACACCCTGTACGCTTCATCCGATGCCAGGTCTTTCGTAGTTACACGGTATATGTTGTGTTGCCCTCTTATTTTCTTTTATTCCCTTTTCTTCTCATGTACTTAATGATCTGTTGAGCTGCTCGCAGTAAAATCCTTTTCACCGTACCTCGGTACACGTGACAATAAACAAACCCAATGCAATCCAATCCAATTCCAATGTACAGTTGTCGCTGGACAGTATGTCATCAATTATAGTGTGCCCTGGTTAATACATCTTTATTTACAGTGGCTCCTGGATAGTATTTCATTATTTACAGTGTCTCTGGGCAATATATCAGGATTCACAGCGGTCCCTGCGTAGTATATCATTATTTACAGTGGTCCATGGTGTAGTATATCATTATATGCAGTGATCTCTGGGAAATATATCATTAATCACAGTGGTCCCTGGGTAGTATCTCATTATTTACAGTGGTCCATGATGTAGTATATCATTATTTGCAGTGGTCTCTGGGAAATATATCATTAATCACAGAAGTCCCTGTGTAGTTTTCCATTATGTACAGTGGTCCCTGGTGTGAATGTCATTATTTACAGTGATGACTGGTTAGTATATCATCCTTTACAGTGGTCCCTGTATAGTCTATCATTATTTTCAGTGATCCCTGGGAAGGATATATTTATTTACAGATGTCACTGGATAATATATAATTATTTACAGTGGTCGCAGGGTAGTATGTCATTATTTACAGTGGTCCCTGTGCAGAATATCATTATTTTCAATGGTCCCTGGGTAAAACATCATTATTTACATTGGTCCCTGGATAGTATATTAATAGTTACAGTGGTCCCTGTGTGGAATATCATTATTTATTGTGGTCCCTGGGTAGTATATTCTTATTTACAGTGGTCCCTGGATTGTATATCAGTATTTACAGTTGTCCCTTGGTTATATATAATTATTTGCAGTGGTCTCTGGACGGTATATCATTATTTATAGTGATCCTAGGGTGGAATATCATTGTTTGCAGTGGTCCCTGGGCAGCATATCATTTTTTTCAGTGGTCGAAGAGTAGAATACCATTATTTAAAATGGTCCCTGGGTCGTATTCATTATTTACAATGGTCCCTGTTTGGTATTTCATTATTTATAGTTGTCCCTGGGTAGTACGTCATCATTTATAGTGTGCGCTGTGTAGTATATCATCATTTACAGTGGTCCCTGTTTGGTAAATCATTATTTACAGTAGTCCCTGTGCAGTACGTCATCATTTATAGTGTGTGCTGTGGTGGTATATCATTATTTAAAGTGGTCGCTGGGCAATATATCAATATTCAGAGTGGTCCCTGGGTAGGATATCATTATTTACAGTGGTCTCTGGGTAGTATATCATTATTTACAGTGGTCTCTGGGTAGTATATCATTATTTACAGTGGTCAATGGAAAGTATATCATTATTTACTGTGGTCCCTGGGTTGAATATCATTATTTACTGTGGTCCCTGGGTAGAATATCATTATTTACTGTGGTCACTGGGTCGTATGTCATTATTTACAGTGCCCCCTGGGTAGTATATTCATATCTACAATGGTCCCCGGGTAGTATATCGTAATTTACAGTGGTGCCTGGGTAGTATATCATTATTTTGAGTGGTCCCTGTGTAGTATATCATTATTTAATGTGGTCCCTGGGTAGTATACCATTATTTACAATGATCCCTGAGCGGTATATCAGTATCTACAATGGTCCCTGGGTATTATCTCATTATTTACTGTGGTACCTGGGGAGAATATCATTATTTACAGTGGTCTCTGGGTAGTATATCCGTATATACAATGGTCCCTGGGTATTATCTCATTATTTGCAGCGGTCGCTGGGTAGAATATCATTATTTCCAATGGTCCCTGAGTGGTATATCAGTATCTACAATGGTCCCTGGGTATTATCTCATTATTTACTGTGGTTTGGGGAAAATAACATTGTTTACAGTGGTCCCTGGGTAGTATATCATTATTTACAGTGGTCCCTGGGTATTATCTCATTATTTACTGTGGTCCCTGGGGAGAATATCATTATTTACAGTGGTCTCTGGGTAGTATATCCGTATCTACAATGGTGCCTGGGTATTATCTCATTATTTACTGTGGTCCCTGGGGAGAATATCATTATTTACAGTGGTCTCTGGGTAGTATATCCGTATATACAATGGTCCCTGGGTATTATCTCATTATTTGCAGTGGTCGCTGGGTAGAATATCATTATTTCCAATGATCCCTGAGTGGTATATCAGTATCTACAATGGTCCCTGGGTATTATCTCATTATTTACTGTGGTTTGGGGAAAATATCATTGTTTACAGTGGTCCCTGGGTAGTATATCATTATTTACAGTGGTCCCTGGGTGGTATCTCATTATGTACGGTGGTACCTGGGTTGTATATCATTATTTACAGTGGTCCCTGGGTGGAATATCATTATGTACAGTGGTCCCTGGGTAGTATATCATTATTTACAGTGGTCCCTGGGTTGTACATCATTATTTACAGTGGTCCCTGGGTCGAATATCATTACTTACAGTGGTCCCTGGGTAATACGTCATTATTTACAGTCGTCCCTGTGTAGTATATAATTATTTACAGTGGTCCCTGGGTAGAATATCATTATTTACAGTGGACCCTGGATAGTATATCAGTATCTACAATGGTCCCTGGGTAGTACATCATTATTTACAGTGGTTCCTGGATGGTATATCAGTATCTACAATGGTCCCTGAGTAGCATATCATTATTTACAGTGGACTCTGGATGGTGTATCTTTAATTACAGTGTTCCCTCGGTAGTGTATCTTTATTTAGAGTTGTCACTGGATGGTATAACATTATTTACAGTGGTCCCAGGGTGGTATATCATTATTTGCCGTGAACCCTGGGTAGCATATCAGTAACTACAATGGTCCCTGGGTAGTATATCTTTATTTACACTGGTCCCTGGGTAGTATATCATTATTTAATACTGGTCACTGGGTAGTATATCATTATTTATTGTGGTCCCTTTGAAGAATATGATTATTTACAGTGGTCCCAGGGTAGCATATCATTATTTAGCGTGATCCCTGGGTAGAATCTCATTATTTACAGTGGACACTGGATGTTGTATCTTTAATTACAGTGGTCCCTCGGTAGTATATTTTTATTTAGATTTGTCACTGGATAGTATATCATTATTTACAGTGGTCCCAGGGTAGTATATAATTATTTATTGTGGCCGTGGATAGTATATCATTATTTACATTGGCCTTGGGTAGGTATCATCATTTTCAGTGGTCACTGGATATTATTTCATTATTGACAGTTGTCCCGCGGCAGTATATTATTATTTACAGTGGTCCCTTGATAGTGGATGATTATTTACAATGGTCCCTATGTAGCATATCATTATTTGCAGTGGTCCCTGGGTCGAATATCAGTATCTACACTGGTCCCTGGGCCGTTTGTTATTACTTACAGTGGTCCCGGGGGTGTATATCATTATTTACATTCATCTCTGGGAAATATATCATTATTTACAGTGGTCACTGGGTAGTATATCATTATTTACAGTGGTTCCTGTGTAGTATATCATTATTTACAGTGGTCCCTGGGTAGTATATCATTATTTACAGTGGTTCATGTGTAGTATATCATTATTTACAGTGGTCACTGGGTAGTATATCATTATTTACAGTGGTCCCTGTGTTGTATGTCATTATTTACCGTGGTCACTGGGTAGTATATCATTATTAACAGTGGTTCCTGTGTAGTATATCATTATTTACAGTGATCCCTGGGTAGTATATCATTATATTCAGTGGTCCCTGGGTAGTATGTCATTATTTACCGTGGTCACTGGGTAGTATCCCATTATTTACAGTGGTTCCTGTGTAGTATATCATTATTTTCAGTGGTCCCTGGGTAGAATATCATTATTTACAGTGGTCCCTGGGTAGTATATCATTATTTTCAGTGGTCCCTGGGTAGAATATCATTATTTACAGTGGTCCCTGGGTAGTATATCATTATTTTCAGTGGTCCCTGGGTAGAATATCATTATTTACAGTGGTCCCTGGGTAGTATATCATTATTTACAGTGGTCCCTGGGTAGTATATCATTATTTACAGTGGTCCCTGGGTAGTATATCATTATTTACAGTGGTCCCTGGGTAGTATGTCATTATTTACCGTGGTCACTCGGTAGTATCCCATTATTTACAATGGTTCCAGGGTGGCATATCATTATTGACAGTGGTCCCTGGGTAGTATGTCATTGTTTACATTGGTCCCTGGGTCGAATATCAGTATCTACACTGGTCCCTGGGCCGTTTGTTATTACTTACAGTGGTCCCTGGGGTGTATATCATTATTTACATTCATCTCTGGGAAATATATCATTATTTACAGTGGTCACTGGGTAGTATATCATTATTTACAGTGGTTCCTGTGTAGTATATCATTATTTACAGTGGTCACTGGGTAGTATATCATTATTTACAGTGGTCCCTGTGTAGTATGTCATTATTTACCGTGGTCACTGGGTAGTATATCATTATTAACAGTGGTTCCTGTGTAGTATATCATTATTTACAGTGGTCCCTGGGTAGTATATCATTATATTCAGTGGTCCCTGGGTAGTATGTCATTATTTACCGTGGTGACTGGGTAGTATCCCATTATTTACAGTGGTTCCTGGGTAGTATATCATTATTTTCAGTGGTCCCTGGGTAGAATATCATTATTTACAGTGGTCCCTGGGTAGTATATCATTATTTTCAGTGGTCCCTGGGTAGAATATCATTATTTACAGTGGTCCCTGGGTAGTATATCATTATTTTCAGTGGTCCCTGGGTAGAATATCATTATTTACAGTGGTCCCTGGGTAGTATATCATTATTTACAGTGGTTCATGTGTAGTATATCATTATTTACAGTGGTCACTGGGTAGTATGTCATTATTTACAGTGGTCCCTGTGTAGTATGTCATTATTTACCGTGGTCACTGGGTAGTATATCATTATTAACAGTGGTTCCTGTGTAGTATATCATTATTTACAGTGGTCCCTTGGTAGTATATCATTATATTCAGTGGTCCCTGGGTAGTATGTCATTATTTACCGTGGTCATTGGGTAGTATCCCATTATTTACAGTGGTTCCTGGGTAGTATATCATTATTTTCAGTGGTCCCTGGGTAGAATATCATTATTTACAGTGGTCCCTGGGTAGTATATCATTATTTTCAGTGGTCCCTGGGTAGAATATCATTATTTACAGTGGTCCCTGGGTAGTATATCATTATTTTCAGTGGTCCCTGGGTAGAATATCATTATTTACAGTGGTCCCTGGGTAGTATATCATTATTTTCAGTGGTCCCTGGGTAGAATATCATTATTTACAGTGGTCCCTGGGTAGTATGTCATTATTTACCGTGGTCACTGGGTAGTATCCCATTATTTACAATGGTTCCAGGGTGGCATATCATTATTGACAGTGGTCCCTGGGTAGCATGTCATTGTTTACATTGGCCTTGGGTAGGTATCATCATTTTCAGTGGTCACTGGATCGTATTTCATTAGTGGCAGTGGTCCCTGGGTAGTAAGTCATTATTTACAGTGGTCCCTTGATAGTGGATGATTATTTACGATGGTCCCTCTGTAGTATATCATTATTTGCAGTGCTCTCTGATTAGAATATTATTATTTGCAGTGGTCCCTGGGTAGAATATCATTATTTATAGTGGTCCCTGGGTAGATTATCATTATTTACACTGTTCCCTGCGTAGAATATCATTATTTACAGTGGTCCCTGGGTAGAATATCATTACTTACAGAGGTCCCTGGGTAGTATATGAATATTTACAGTGGTCGCTGGGGTGTATATCATTATTTACAGTGGTTCCTGTGTAATATATCATTATTTACAGTTATCCCTGGATAGTATATCATTTTTTACAGTAGTCCCTGAATAGTAAATCATTATTTACAGTTGTCACTATGTAGTATATCATTATTTACAGTGGTCCCTGGGGAGTATATCATTATTTACAGTGGACCCTGGGTAGCAAATCATAATTTACAATGGTCCCTGGATATTATATCATTATTTACAGTGGGCCATAGGTTGTATATAATTATTTACAGTGGTCCCTGGGTTGTATACCATTATTTACAGTGGGCCCCGGTAGTGTTTCATTATTTACAGGGATCCCTGTGCAGTACATCTTTATTTGCAGTGGTCCCTGAGCAGTATGTCATAATTTACAGTTGTCCCTGGGTAGCATATCATTATTTACAGTGGTCCCTTGGTAGTATATATTTATTTACAGTGTTTCCTGAGTAGTATAACATTATTTATAGTAGTCCCTGGCGAGTATATAATTATTTACAGTGGTCCCTGGGCAGTCTGTCATTATTTACAGTGGTCCCTGGGCAGTATATCTTTATTTACAGTGGTCCCTGAGTAGTATAACATTATTTATAGTAGTCCCTGGCGAGTATATAATTATTTACAGTGGTCCCTGGGCAGTCTGTCATGATTTACAGTGGTCCCTGGGCAGTCTGTCATTATTTACAGTGGTCCCTGGGCAGCATATCATTGTTTACAGTGGCCCCTCGGCAGTATATCATTATTTACAGTGGTCCCTGTGTAGTATATCATTATTTACTGTGGTCCCTGAGTGGTATATCATTATTTACAGTGGTTCCTTGGTAAAATATCATTATTTACAGTGGTCCCTGAGTAGAATATCATTATTTACAGTGGTCCCTGGGTAGTATATCAGTATCTACAATGGTCCCTGGGTAGTATATCATTATTTACAGTGGTCCCTGGGTAGTATAATCTAATTGACAGTGGTCCCTGATTGTATATCATTATTTACAGTTGTCCCTTGGTGATAAAAATTATTTGCAGTGGTCTCCGGACGGTATATCATTATTTATAGTGGTCCCCTCCTCCAGCAGCGGAGTCCCCCTCCCCCTCCACCAGCAGCCTCGGTCCCCCTCCCCCTCCTCCAGCAGCTGCGGTCCCCTCCCCCATCAACGGAGTCCCCCTCCCCCTCCCCCAGCAGCCGCTGTCCCCCTCCCCCTCCCCCAGCAGCCGCGGTCCCCCTCCCCCTCCTCCAGCAAAGTTAGGGGAGTCTAAAACTAGAGGGCATAGGTCCATGCCGCCCAGTTTTTACCATTAAGCTAGTCCCAGTTTCCCGCACTTGGCCCATAACCCTCTATACCCATCTTACCCATGTAACTATCTAAATGCTTTTTAAAAGACACAATTGTACCCGCCTCTACTACTACCTCTGGCAGCACATTCCAGACACTCACTACCCTCTGAGTGAAGAAATTGCATCTCTGGGCCCTTCTGAATCTCTCCCCTCCCACCTTAAACCTATGCCCTCTAGTTTTAGACTCCCCTACCTTTGGGAAAAGATGTTGACTATCTACCTTATCTATGCCCCTCATTATTTTATAGACCTCTATAAGATCACCCCTAAGCCTCCTACGCTCCAGGGGAAAAAGTCCCAGTCTATCCAACCTATCCTTATAATTCAAACCATCAAGCCCCGGTAACATCCTAGTAAATCCTTTCTGCACCCTTTCTAGTTTAATAATATCCTTTCTATAATAGGGTGACCAGAACTGCACACAGTATTCCAAGTGTGGCCGTACCAATGTCTTGTACAACTTCAACAAGACGTCCCAACTCCTGTATTCAATGTTCTGACCAATGAAACCAAGCATGCCAAATGCCTTCTTCACCACCCTGTCCACCTGCGACTCCACCTTCAAGGAGCTATGAACCTGTACTTCTAGATCTCTTTGTTCTATAACTCTCCCCAACGCCATACCATTAACTGAGTAGGTCCTGGCCTGATTCGATCTGCCAAAATGCATCACCTCACATTTATCTAAATTAAACTCCATCTGCCATTCGTCGGCCCACTGGCCTAATTGATCAAGATCCCGTTGCAATCCTAGATAACCTTCTTCACTATCCACTGTGCCACCAATCTTGGTGTCATCTCAAACTTACTAACCATGCCTCCTAAATTCTCATCCAAATCATTAATATAAATCACAAATAACAGTGGATCCAGCACCGATTCCTGAGGCACACCACTGGTCACAGGCCTCCAGTTTGAAAAACAACTGTCTTCTGTCGTCCAGCCAAATTTGAATCCAATTGGCAACCTCACCCTGGATCCCGTGAGCTTTAACCTTCTGCAACAACCTACCATGCGGTACCTTGTCAAAGGCTTTGCTGAAGTCCATGTAGACAACGTCTACTGCACTGCCCTCATCTACCTTCTTGGTCACCCCCTCAAAAAAATCAATCAATTTTGTGAGACATGATTTTCCACGCACAAAGCCATGCTGACTGCCCCGAATCAGTCCTTGCCTCTCTAAATGCTTATAGATCCTGTCTCTCAGAGTGCCTTCTAGCAACTTACCTACTACAGACGTTAGGCTCACCGGTCTGAAGTTCCCAGGCTTTTCCCTGCTGCCCTTCTTAAACAAGGGCACAACATTCGCTACTCTCCAATCTTCAGGCACCTCACGTGTGGCTGCCGATGATTCAAATATCTCTGTTCGGGGACCCGCAATTTCCTCCCTAGACTCCCACAACATCCTGGGATACATTTCATCACGTCCAGGGGATTTATCTACCTTGATGCGCTTTAAGACTTCCAGCACCTCTTCCTCTGTAATATGCACACTTCTCAAGTCATCACTATTTATTTCCCTTAGTTTCCTAACATCCATGCCTTTCTCCACCGTGAATACCGATGAGAAATATTAATTCAGGATCTCACCCAACTCTTGTGGCTCTGCACATAGATGTCCTTGTTTATCCTTAAGAGGGCCTACTCTGTCCCTAGTTACTCTTTTCCCCTTTATGTATCTGTAGAATCTCTTTGGATTCTCCCTTGCATTATTTGCCAAAGCAATTTCATGTCCCCTTTTTGCCCTCCTGATTTCCCTCTTAACTCTATTTCGACAATCTCTATACTCTTCAAGGGATCCACTTGATCCCAGTTGTTTATGTACGTCATATGCCTCCTTCTTCTTTTTGACCAGAGTCTCAATATCTCGAGTCATCCAGGGTTCCCTACTTCTACCACCCTTGCCCTTCACTCTCAAGGGAATGTGCTTACCCTGAACCCTGGTTAACACGTTTTTAAAAGCCTCCCATTTACCAGCCGTCCCTTTGCCTGCCAACAGTCTCCCCCAAACTACCTCTGAAAGTTCCTGTCTGAGACCATCAAAATTGGCCTTGCCCCAATTAAGAATTTTAACTCTTGGGCCAGACCTATCATTCTCCATAGCTATCTTAAAACTAATGGAGTTATGGTCACTTGTCCCAAAGTGATCCCTCACTAACACTTCTGTCACTTGCCCTTCCTTATTTGCCAAGACGAGGTCAAGATTTATCCCCTCTCTAGTCGGTCCATCCACATACTGAATGAGAAATTCCTCCCGAATACACTCAACAAATGTCCCTCCATCCAAGCCCCTAATGCTCTGGCTGTCCCAGTCAATGTTGGGAAAGTTAAAGTCCCCTACTATTACCACCCTATTTTTCTTGCAGCTATCTGTAATCTCCTTACATATTTGCTCCTTAATTTCCCGCTGACTATTTGGGGGCCTGTAGTACAGTCCTACCAAGGTGATCTCTCCCTTCTTATTTTTCAGTTCCACCCATATAGACTCAGTGGGCGAACCCTCGGATATTTCCCCTCTAAGTACTGCCGTGATGTTCTCCCTAATCAAAAACGCCACTGCCCCTCCTCTCTTACCTCCTGTTCTATCCTTTCTATAGTATCTGGACCCCGGAACATTGAGCTGCCAGTCCTGCCCCTCCCTTAGCCATGTTTCAGTCATAGCTATAATATCCCAGTCCCATGTGCCCATCCATTCCCTGCCAAAGTTCCACCCCGCCGAAGACCCCTTTGTGTACCCCTGACAGAAGGCACGTTCTGGGCCTTGCCCACATCCCACCATAGCCTCAAGGAGGGGAAGCCACCCCGCTTCCTTCTCCAGCCGGACCAGAAACGGCAGAACGAGTCCAGGAACCGCTCGTCCTCCAGCAGCAGGTTGTTCAAGTGTCAGTACGTGGACCGTGTCTGAGCGCGGGACGGGGCGAGACCCGCCCATACCAGGTGGTGATCCGAGCTCGGCACCTGCTCCATGGAGGCCGTCGGAACGCTGGGCAAGTACGTCTTGGAAATGTAAAGACGGTCGATGCTGGACGCTCTGAACGGGGGCCGCACAGAGGTGCGCACCCGCAATTCAGGATGGAGAGTCCGCCAGACATCCACCAAGTCAAAGGACCTAACCAGGTCCCTCAACTTCACCACCGCCGCCGAGCGGCGATGGACTTCACCATGGTCCTTGTCCTTGAGGGTGCAATTAAAATCCCCTCCTAGGACGATGCACTCTGTTTTTGAAAACTCACCACTATTCTTAGAATTCCCCCTCTCCCAAAAAGGGCCGAAATTCTAAATGGTGATCAGGATTCTCACTCCCGACTCCGATGCAAGCTTCAGTGGGTGCTATTCAGGTCAAACTATGTTTTCTCGTTATCCCCCGGTATAACCCATACCTTTACCGAAGATTTCATCTACTTCCCACTGAGTAGCATCGATCCTGGGTCCTGCATTGCTAAGTAAGTAAAGTAGACTTTGGAATAACCACTATTTCAGGTTAAATTAAGTTATTTTATTCTTATATTTTTTCTTTTTAAAGCTGCAAATACTTTCTTTACAGAAAGGAAAAAGATCTTGCTTCTGGGTCCTTCTGGTTGGTTGAAGGGACCTTCAGGCCCACCTTGACAATCAATCTTCTTTATAAAGTCTGGTCTTCTTTAGATGTAATCGCTGATGAGCTCGGTTGCTGTGTCCTGTCTTTCCCATGTACCGAGCTGTGAGAGCTGACTCTGCTGGCTGTCTCTGAGCAGACATAGAGCTGACTCTTTGAATTCTAGTCTTCCTGAGATGTATTAGCTGTTTTAGCTCGGCTGCTATGCCTTGTCTTTCCCATGGCCGAGCTGACTGTAATCTGACTCTGAGCTGCTTGTTTCTTCTCTGCTTCTCTCTCTCCCTCCCTCTGAGTTCTGGTTCTGGTTCTGGTAGTTCCTGCCCTGGTCTCTGGGTTTACATATTTTTCTAACAGTTATCTAGTTTTTATGACTATATCGTAAAGTAACTTATTTCACTTTGATTGTAAAAAGTATCTTTGATCTAAACTTTCTAATCCAACTAAGTATTCATTTTGACATAACTGCATCTCATAGATCTGATTACAGTGTTTCCTTTGTGATGATCAAAATGCTTTGGTTTCAAGAGATGTTACTTTTAATTCCTGTCATTTCTGTAGTTTTATTTTCCAATTGTGTCCTCAGCTCATAATTTTGACTTTGATTTTGGCTTTGAATTATTTTTCTCCTAGACTGATAGTCTCCAGTTTTCTTTAATTTACCTGGTTTAGCAAATTTTCACACCTAGAATTATCACCAAATTCAACTGAACCTCATCCTTTTTTCCAGCTGCTAACTAAGACAGTTACTTTCAATGAAGGTGTGGGCCATTGTTTTTGGCTTCATTCAAAATCCTGTTTGTCTTGTTTGCTAAGCCTGCTTGAGCAAGGAGATCTGCATTTTAAAATCCTCTCCTGGCAGCTGCTGGTAACCATTTGTGGGATCTTTCCCTGTATCCTCTCTTGTTTCTCCCAGACCAGATATTGCCAGACTTCCATGTTTCAAATGACACATCTTTCCATATTTTCAATAACAACTCTCCCACCGGGATGGTGCCTGGAAGAGTGGACACCTTTTGGAAGAAAGTCGCCTGCTGCGGTCCGGCCACGGGAGCGGATACATTGACAAAGTGAATCACCGCTGCCCCGAAACGGGCCTTTAGGTGCAGCAGACGGCCTGGCACCGGCTCCTTGACCCCCAAGATCTCTGGCTGAAAATGTGGAGCCAACAAGATAGCCACCCCGCCCGAACGTGGGGCCAGGTGACTCATGAAGACTCCTCCTTGCCCCTCCAGGGTCCACTGAGCTTCGTCACCCGGATGGCCTGGGTTTCCTGCAGGAAGCACACCCCGTACTTTCCGTCCCGGAGGATACACAGGAACTGGAGACGGTGGTGCGCGTGGCTGCTGCCGTTGATGATGAGGCTGGCCATGGTTACCTCCATGTCAGCAGCAATAGTTATCCATCACCTTCAGTGCTCAGAGTGGGGGTACCGCCCCTCCACTCCCTCAGGAGTCCCACAAGGAACTGAGCAGCTTGGCGCTGCTCCTCCTGGTCTTGATCGAACTCCCGGGCCTCTCTGACATAGGCCCGGGCGGAGCCAAGGAGCAGCCCCAGATTTCCCCAGCTGCCCAGGGCCAGCCGCACACAGTCCGGGTGACCATGGTGCGTTCCCAGAAATGTCCGGAGTTCCCCAGGGGGGACGAGGGGAGACTCGGTGCCGGATGTGAGGGTGCCCTCTGCCTCGCTGCAGAGAGAGTCTAAATCCTCCTCCTCACCCGCCACCGAGCAGCCTTCCTCCTCCGAACGGTCACCTCCCGAGCTCGAGTCCCCCGCCACATGGAGTATGGCGGGCGGCACGGGCCCACCGGCTAACCCTTGGCCCGAGTCGACCCCACCCCCCAGGGTCGTCCTCAGGCAGGTCCCTCGCAGGCTCCTCCCGCGGCTCAGGGCCCGTGGACGGCGCCCCCACCCACGCTGGCGACTCCGGGACCTCGGAGAGACCCCCACGGAAACATGTCCGGCTTGAAAACAGGGCTCTCCGGCGTCGCCCGCTCGGGTGTAGAGGGCGGGGAGCCTTCCCCGTCCTCCCCCGTCCACGGCCCACAGCGGCACGATGAGCGGTCGCTGCTGCTGCCGGCCCCCGGCGATGGTGAAGAGGAGGCGTCCGAGGAGGAAACTTGCACCGGGCGGGACGGGCCCCCAGGTGCTTTGACCCCGCTCGACCCCGCGTCCTCCTGCTCGGGGGGCGACAGCAGCTCGAGGGGCTCGGGGGCCTCGGAGGCCCCCCCCGGCCTTGCTTCTCTTCATTGTGTGCCCCGGGCCAGGCGTCAGGGGGATGGGCACCAACACGGGAGACCCCCCCCTCCTCGCCCGGGGAGGGGGCAGCAACCCCACCCCCCTTGCCAGGACAGGCGGCGCTTGCGGGGAGGGGGCGGCTCGGGATCGCCCTGCTGCACGGCCTCCATGGCGGGAGAGGCCCCGGCAGCATCCCCCTCCCCCTCCTCCTCACCCCCTCCAGCGGCCGCGGGGGGGTCTGGGGCCGGCCGCTGGGCAGAGGAGAGGGGGGCAGTGCTGGCAGCTGGCAGGGGGGGGGCAGTGGCGCCGGAGGTGCCCCAGCCCTTCCCACGGCACCCACAGCCCTCCGCCACCCAGCCCTTCCCACGGCACCCACAGCCCTCCGCCACCCAGCCATTCCCACGGCACCCACAGCCCTCCGCCACCCAGCCCTTCCCACGGCACCCACAGCCCGGCCCTCCGCCACCTAGCCCTTCCCACGGCACCCACAGCCCAGCCCTCCGCCACCCAGCCCTGCCCACGGCACCCACAGCCCAGCCCTCCGCCACCCAGCCCTTCCCACGGCACCCACAGCCCGGCCCTCCGCCACCCAGCCCTGCCCACGGCACCCACAGCCCTCCGCCACCCAGCCCTTCCCACGGCACCCACAGCCCGGCCCTCCGCCACCCAGCCCTTCCCACGGCACCCACAGCCCTCCGCCACCCAGCCCTTCCCACGGCACCCACAGCCCGGCCCTCCGCCACCCAGCCCTGCCCACGGCACCCACCGCCCTCCGCCACCCAGCCCTTCCCACGGCACCCACAGCCCTCCGCCACCCAGCCCTTCCCACGGCACCCACAGCCCGGCCCTCCGCCACCCAGCCCTTCCCACGGCACCCACAGCCCTCCGCCACCCAGCCCTTCCCACGGCACCCACAGCCCGGCCCTCCGCCACCCAGCCCTGCCCCCGGCACCCACAGCCCTCCGCCACCCAGCCCTTCCCACGGCACCCACAGCCCTCCGCCACCCAGCCCTTCCCACGGCACCCACAGCCCGGCCCTCCGCCACCCAGCCCTTCCCACGGCACCCACAGCCCTCCGCCACCCAGCCCTTCCCACGGCACCCGCAGCCCGGCCCTCCGCCACCCAGCCCTTCCCACGGCACCCACAGTCCTCCGCCACCCAGCCCTTCTCACGGCACCCACAGCCCGGCCCTCCGCCACCCAGCCGTTCCCACGGCACCCACAGCCCTCCCCCACCCAGCCCTTCCCACGGCACCCACAGCCCTCCGCCACCCAGCCCTTCCCCCGGCACCCACAGCCCTCCGCCACCCAGCCCTGCCCACGTCACCCACAGCCCTCCGCCACCCAGCCCTTCCCACGGCACCCACAGCCCTCCCCCACCCAGCGTTTCCCCCGGCACCCACAGCCCTCCGCCACCCAGCCCTTCCCCCGGCACCCACAGCCCTCCACCACCCAGCCCTGCCCACGGCACCCACCGCCCTCCGCTCCGCCAGCCACCCGAATGGAGATTGGCGGAGGTGCGGATTCCTGAGCAGCGGCTCCCTTACGACAGCCGCCACTCCTGACGGGGGAGAGCTGCGGCGCCTGGAGACCGTGTTCCAGACTTTGAGGAGGTCCTGGTACAAGACGGGCAGCGCCAACAGAGAGTTCCGAAGACCCTGCTGGTCCACAGACAGGAGCTGCACGTTGTAGTTCAGGCCGAGCCCCTGGGGGGAGAAATCCGTCGCCAGGGCCCCACCGTGGAGGAGGCTCAGCGTACAGGTAACGCTGCAGAGTCTGAGGGTGGAAAGTGGCAGTCTGGGTGCGGAGGCACACCAGCGCCTGACCGCCCTCCGCCATCGGGAGACTCCAGACCTCCGCAGCGACCCCGTGCAGTCGATTGTCCCGGAGGAACCGAAGCCGGGCTCTCTGGATGGTGGGACAAAGCCAGGGGGGGGAGTCAGTGACCAGCCGGGACCACAGCATGGAGGCGATCAGCTGGTTTATGACGAGAACTCGGCCCCTGTGGGACAGCACTCGGAGCCGTCCTGTCCAGCGTCCCAGGCCAGCGGTGACCTTGGTCTCCAGCTCCTGCCCGTTCGCCGGCCAGGCTCCCTCTGCCGGGCAAAGATGGACTCCCAGGTCGAGGCTGTTGGTCCGACTCCAGCTGAAGGGCCCGAGCTCCTCCGGGAGGGGGGTCCACCTGCCACGGACCGACCAGGAGTCCGGAACATTGGGCCCAGTTGATCCGTGGGGAGGACGCGGCGGAGTAGACAGCTTGGCTCTCTCGCATCCTCCGGGGGTCCCCGGGGTCAGTGACCATGAGGAACACGGCATCAGCGTCCGCCGAGAGGACCCCCCCCCCGTCCGGCTCGCGCAGAACCAGCCCCGTGAACCCCCTCCGCAGGAGGCATGGAAAGGCCCCACGCAGAGGGAATAATGTTGGCCGGACAGGGGGCAGCCCTGACGCACTCCTCTCCCAAAGCGAAGGGGCGCCGTCAGGGACCCGTTAACCTTAATCAGACTCTCCGAGGCGGCGGACAGTAACCGGATCCGGGGGACAAAATCCCACCCGAACCCGACAGCTCGCAGAGTCCCGAGCAAATCCCCGGGCCCCACCCTGTCGAACACCTTCTCCTGGTCAAGAGACAGGGAGGCGCTCGACATACCAGTCCTCTGGGTAAAATGAATAATGTCCCGGGCCAGGTGGATATTGTTGTAGATTGTGCGGTCCGGGACTGTGTAGGACTGGTCAGGGTGGATCATGTGGTCCAGCTCGGGGCCAAGGCGTAAACACAGCACCTTGGCGAAGATTGTATAGTCCGTGCTGAGGAGGGAGACCGGTCGCCAGTTCTTAAGTCGGCGGAGATCCCCCTTCTTGGGCAGCAGGGCAACGACGGCCCTGCGCCACGAAAGGGGCATCTCCCCGGTCGCGGTACATTCCCCCAGGACCCCCGCATAGTCACTCCCCAGGACGTCCCATAACGCCCTGAAGAACTCCACGGTCAGCCCGTCCAGCCCTGGGGATTTGCCCCGTGAGAGGCTGTCCAGGGCGCCGGTCAGCTCTTGGAGGTTGATGGCATTATCGAGCTTCCCGGCGTCCTCCGGGCCCACCTGCGGCAGCTCCTCCCACAGAACTCTGCAAGCGTCCTCGCTGGACGGATCCGGAGAGAAGAGGTCGGAGTAAACCTCCCTGATCAGGGTCCTGACCCCCTCCGGATCCGAGACGAGGGGCCGGTCGTCGGCCAGCAGCGTAGAAACCTGCCGACGGGCCCCGCGTCCTCTTTCCAGCGAGTAGAAGAAGCGGGAGCCGCGGTCCATGTCCGTTAGGAGACGGATCCGCGACCTCACGTACGCGCCGCGGGACCCGGCGAGTTGCAGGTCCCGCAGTGCGCCCCTCTTCTCTCTGTACACCAGCCCCAGGGCCGGGCCTCATCGGGCTGAGCGAGACGTGACTCCAGATCGAGGAGTTCCTCAGCCAATTTGGCGATCGTGGAGTTCCGCCCCGCCGAAGACCCCTTCGTGTACCCCTGACAGAAGGCACGGTTCTGGGCCTTGCCCACATCCCACCGTAGCCTCAAGGAGGGGAAGCCACCCCGCTCCCTTCTCCAGCCGGCCCAGAAATGGCAGAACCAGTCCAGGAACCGCTTGTCCTCCAGCAGCAGGTTGTTAAAGTGCCAGTACGCGGACCGTGTCTGAGCGCGGGACGGGGCGAGACCCGCCCACACCAGGTGGTGATCCGAGCTCGGCACCTGCTCCATGGAGGCTGTCGGAACGCTGGGCAAGTACGTCTTGGAAATGTAAAGACGGTCGATGCTGGACGCTCTGAACGGGGGCCGCACAGAGGTGCACCCCCGCAATTCAGGATGGAGAGTCCACCAGACATCCACCAAGTCAAAGGACCTAACCAGGTCCCTCAACTTCACCACCGCCGCCGAGCTGTGCTGGACTTCACCACGGTCCTTGTCCTTGAGGGTGCAATTAAAATCCCCTCCTAGGACGATGCACTCTGTTTTTGAAAACTCACCACTATTCTTAGAATTCCCCCTCGACCAAAAAGGGCCGAGATTCTAAATGGTGATCAGGATTCTCACTCCCGACTCCGATGCAGGCTTCAGTGGGTGCTATTCAGGTCAAACTATATTTTCAAGTTATCCCCCGGTATAACCCATACCTTCACCGAAGATTTAATCTACTTCCCACTTAGTAGCATCGATCCTGGGTCCCGCATTGCTAAGGAAGTAAAGTAGACTTTGGAATAACCACTATTTCAGGTTAAATTAAGTTATTTTATTATTATATTTTTTCTTTTAACAGCTGCAAATACTTTCTTTACAGAAAGGAAAAATACCTTGCTTCTGGGTCCTCCTGGGTGGTTGAAGGGATCTTCAGGCCCACCTTGACAATCAATCTTCTTTATAAAGTCTGGTCTTCTTTAGATGTAACCGCTGATGAGCTCGGTTGCTGTGGCCTGTCTTTCCCATGTACCGAGCTGTGAGAGGTGACTCTGCAGACTGTTGCTGAGCTGACAGAGAGCTGACTTTAAATTCTAGTCTTCCTGAGATGTATTAGCTGTTTTAGCTCGGCTGCTATGCCTTGTCTTTCCCATGGCCGAGCTGACTGTAATCTGACTCTGAGCTGCTTGTTTCTTCTCTGCTTCTCTCTCTCCCTCCCTCTGAGTTCTGGTTCTGGTCTGGTAGTTCCTGGCCTGGTCTCTGGGTTTACATATTTTTCTAACAGTTATCTAGTTTTTATGACTATATCGTAAAGTAACTTATTTCACTTTGATTGAAAAAAGTATCTTTGATCTAATCTTTCTAATCCAACTAAGTATTCATTTTGACATAACTGCATCTCAGAGATCGGATTACATTGTTTCCTGTGTGATGATCAAAATGCTTTGGTTTCAAGAGGTGTTACTTTTAATTCCTGTCATTTCTGTAGTTTTATTTTCCAATTGTGTCCTCAGCTCGTAATTTTGACTTTGATTTTGGCTTTGAATAATGTTTCTCGTAGACTGATAGTCTCCAGCTTTCTTTAATTTACCTGGTTTAGCAAATTTTCACACCTAGAATTATCACCAAATTCAACTGAACCTCATCCTTTTTTCCAGCTGCTATCTAAGACAGTTACTTTCAATGAAGGTGTGGGCCATTGTTTTTGGCTTCATTCAAAATCCTGTTTGTCTTGTTTGCTGAGCCTGCTTGACCAAGGCTATCTGCATTTTACAACCCTCTCCTGGCAGCTGCTGTTAACCCTTTGTGGGATCTTTCCCTGTATCCTCTCCTGTTTCTCCCAGACCAGATATTGCCAGACTTCCATGTTTCAAATGACACATCTTTCCATATTTTCAATAACACCCCGTCTTGACATTTGAAACAAACTACATCATTTGGTCAATTATCCCCCCCCCCCATCTAATTGTACTGATGAATATTTATACCCAACCTTTCTCATTTGTATGTACATGTTTTGTGGTTTTAAATTGTGCATCGTAACAAATTTGTAAATGTATCCATATCACAGACCAGTGTCTTTTTACGTTCTTTCCTCAAGTCCAATTACCGTGAACCATAGCCGTAGCCGCTCAGGAAGGTACCACAATAGCTATATCCGGGTTCCACTACCTCCAAAGCAGTTTACTTCCTTGGGGGAGCAGCACCGTAGAAACTTCCTCATGTCCCTTAGAAACAGCACACAACTCAGTCCATCAGTAACCAAAAAGGCCATTTGTCCATCACAGGCTGTTTCGTGTCCATTTTACTGTCATCCAAATTGCTTACCGTTTCTCATTGGAATGGTAAATTATGACATCATGTACACCCACTGGTTCCCTCGCTTCATTAATTTAAAAGGTTCAATTGATCCTGCTTCTAACCCTGACTTTCCCACATTAATGTCGAATATTGTTCTGAACCATGTATGTCTGCCAGCCCCTGGTGTACATGAGAGAAAATCATTCTGACAAACTTCCTTCAAATCCCTTTCGTCTGTTATCATTTCCCTTACAACATTTGTAATACAATATGCCGACAGTATTCGCAAAACCGCATCGAACTGTCACTTTTTCCAAATAAATTCTCCCTATTGTTAAATACACAGTAAAAAAAGAATGAAGTCTCATCTTAACACATTACCCATCACCTAACTACACAAATAGACCGTGTGTTACAACTTTACATAATTGCAACTGCTATCACAATTTCAATACGAAAAATAAAGTACAATATCGACACATCCCTTCGTGGCTTTGGAACCAATAGTCACTACATACTAAATATGGCGTGTTAACAGCATCAATATTATATGTGATGTTCTATGCAGTTAAATCAAGAAAGCACACTAAACTACCACTATTCCCCCTCTATTAAAACATTCACACAGTTTCGAAATGCTGATCAAGTTCTCGAATGGCACACATACCCCCATTATCATACATACATAACAGTGCCTAACAATTGACATGACATTTCTTCCTTAATAATGTTTACAGCTCGACAATGCAATATTATTTGCTGCATTGGTAATAATTTTCCCCCCTTGGCATCAAGCTCCAAAAATTCTTAAACTATTGTCGTTTATCATATTGGGGTTCCTCGTCAGTCGCTGCTGTCTGCCCAGACCGTTAATCACTCCACCACATAGTACATACCCCGTGGAGACCGCAGATCATCCATCAGCTGATGTCCAGTTAGAGATGGCTGACCGGAGGTTTCACTGTGCAGTAATAATATGAGATTTTGATTTGTTTCCAACCCGTAAAGTTTTCCTTCGGGCTCTGTCATTTAATTCCCTCAAATATGTAGGCGATTGTATCATTAGTTTCCCCCCCAATCCTGTCTCAAGCATTTCTTTCTGGAGTGCAGTTCTCTTCCTTCTTGTGAACTGGTTTGTCTGTTATTTACTTTTTCCATCTGAAAAATCAAATGAGCAGGTCAAGGGTGGAGAGGGCCCTATTCTTTAATTTGTACTTTCTATCTTCGTTTGAACACTCCCGAAGTGCCCTCTCCAGGACTTCCGGATTTCTTTTGCTACCATTTGTGTTATCAATTGTTTTAATATCTTAATTTTACCTGCATCTATTTTTATCAAATCTTTTCCTGCCATCAGATTCCCTTTTCCTTATCCTGCAAGTAATTCTCTTAATCTAACTTTTGATCCAAAATCTTTATTCTCTAAAGTTCCTTCTTCAATGTATTTCACATTCTAAACATGATTATTTTTGCTGGTGACATTCTTTAGCTCATCGGGCACTAGGACCCTGCGGAGCTATGCAGTGTCAATTTCAACGCACAGTTTCAAAGCCTGCTAGCAGCTGACTGCTGCCCAGTACAAACTCTTTATCTGTTTATTCTGAGGCCAATTTAACTCTGAACATACTGATTTATCACCTCATAATACTGATCACATTTCTACCTGCCATTTATTTACATAGATTACATAGAATTTACAGTGCAGAAGGAGGCCATTCGGCCCATCGAGTCTGCACCGGCTCTTGGAAAGAGCACCCTACCCAAGGTCAACACCTCTACCCTATCTCCATAACCCAGTAACCCCACCCAACACTAAGGGCAATTTAGGACACGAAGGGCAATTTATCATGGCCAATGCACCTAACCTGCACATCTTTGGACTGTGGGAGGAAACCGGAGCACCCGGAGGAAACCCACGCACTCACGGGGAGGATGTGCAGACTCTGCACAGACAGTGACCCAAGCCGGAATCGAACCTGGGACCCTGGAGCTGTGAAGCAATTGTGCTATCCACAATGCTACCGTGCTGCCCTTTTAATTGATGTGAACTTTTAATTGATGTAAAACTTGGTTTTGCAAAATACAACATTTTTTAAAAATACAAACACCAAAGGAAATTCACAATTCCTTCTTAGACATACACACACTCATTCATCCGCTCAGATCTTGGACCTCTATCTTGTAGGGTTTCACAAACCCGTATTGAACACGCACTCATGTTTATACACTGAGATCTTGGACCTCTATTCAGTGGGGTTTTAGTTACTTTTAACAAAAATTGAGACCCCTCCATGCTGATAAAGTTTCACTTATGCAGGAGTTTTTTGCCTCTATTAATTTCTTCCACTCTGGTTCATTGCTTCAACTCTCTTGACCGTGTTTCACAGCAAGAGGATTATTCTAATTGCCATTTTTCGGAATTCTACGTTCTGTTCCTCGTTGTCCCTTTCAGTTGCAATCTGAAATTAGGGCCCTTTCTGGGCCCTACCCAAGGCTAACTAAGGCACTATCTTCCTGTTTTAGTTAAGGGCCGATTGGTTATTGGTCTCTAAAGATTCTAGGCGTCCTCTATTTCTTTAGGATTTAACCTCACAATCTGCCTTACTCTAAGGATGATTTATTTTTTGACCTCCTTTTACCAGTAATGGATGCAATATTTTTAGTGCTGTCACCAAGATGTCTTGCAGACTTTTTCTCAGGGTCAGCATCGTCTAATTTGCTGATTTCACACCCAACCTGAGTTTTATGTCCCCTCGATCCACAGAATATCTTTGCAGAAATCAATCACATGACTTTCCAGACTAAACTCGGCAGGTAAAGTCTGACTCACAATTGACCAGAAACTTCTAATATTCCAGCCTTTGTGCCGGTTAGAAACTTCTAATATTCCAACCGTTTGTTGGGAACTTGAAACTTCTAATATTCGAGCCCCCTCTGCTGATGTAGAAACTTCTACTATTCTAGCCTCGTTTTACCCAGAAACCTCTAATATTCTAGGTCTCCACGCTGGATGCCATGGAGAAAGCAAAACAACCGGCTGGGCGCAATTCTCACGTTGTTAACACGACGGCTGCCATGTGGAAAATAAAGCAACCCATTCGGCGTAATTGACAGGGTTTTAATTAAAACATTGGGCGCCATGTTTTTGAAAACTCACCACTATTCTTAGAAGTCCCCCTATACCAAAAAGGGGTGACATTCTAAATGGTGATCAGGGATTCTCCCTCCGCGACTCCGATGCAGGCTTCAGTGGGTGCTATTCTGGTCAAACTATGTTTTCTAGTTATCCCCGGGTATAACCCATACCTTCAGCGAAGATTTCATCTACTTACCACTTAGTACCATCGATCCTGGGTCCCGCATTGCTAAGTAAGTAAAGTACACTTTGGAATAACCACTATTTCAGGTTAAATTAAGTTATTTTATTATTATATTTTTTCTTTTAAAAGCTGCAAATACTTTCTTTACAGAAAGGAAAAAGATCTTGCTTCTGGGTCCTTCTGGGTGGTTGAAGGGACCTTCAGGCCCACCTTGACAATCAATCTTCTTTATAAAGGCTGGTCTTCTTTAGATGTAATCGCTGATGAGCTCGGTTGCTGTGGCCTGCCTTTCCCATGTACCGAGCTGTGAGAGCTGACTCTGCTGGCTATCTCTGAGCTGACATAGAGCTGACTCTTTGAATTATAGTCTTCCTGAGATGTATTAGCTGTTTTAGCTCGGCCGCTATGCCTTGTCTTTCCCATAGCCGAGCTGACTGTAATCTGACTCTGAGCTGCTTGTTTCTTCTCTGCTTCTCTCTCCCTCCCTCTGAGTTCTGGTTCTGGTTCTGGTAGTTCCTGCCCTGGTCTCTGGGTTTACATAGTTTTCTAACAGTTATCTAGTTTTTATGATTTTATTGTAAAGTAACTTATTTCACTTTGATTGTACAAAGTACGTTTGACTAAACCTTCTAATCCAACTAAGTTTTCATTTTGACATAACTGCATCTCAGAGATCTGATTAAATTGTTTCCTGTGTGATGATCAAAATGCTTTGGTTTCAAGAGGTGTTACTTTTAATTCCTGTCATTTCTGTAGTTTTATTTTCCAATTGTGTCCTCAGCTCATAATTTTGACTTTGATTTTGGCTTTGAATTATGTTTCTCGTAGACTGATAGTCTCCAGCTTTCTTTAATTTACCTGGTTTAGCAAATTTTCACACCTAGAATTATCACCAAATTCAACTGAACCTCATCCTTTTTTCCAGTTGCTAACTAAGACAGTTACTTTCAATGAAGGTGTGGGCCATTGTTTTTGGCTTCATTCAAAATCCTGTTTGTCTTGTTTGCTGAGCCTGCTTGAGCAAGGCTATCTGCATTTTACAATCCTCTCCTGGCAGCTGCTGTTAACCCTTTTTGGGATCTTTCCCTGTATCCTCTCTTGTCTCTCCCAGACCAGATATTGCCAGACTTCCATGTTTCAAATGACACATCTTTCCATATTTTCAATAACAACTCTCCCACCTGGATGGTGCCGAGAAGAGTGGACACCTTTTGGAAGAAAGTCGCCTGCTGCGGTCCGGCCACGGGAGCGGATACATTTACAAAGTGAATCACCGCTGCCCCGAAACGGGCCTTTAGGTGCAGCAGACGGCCTGGCACCGGCTCCTGGACCCCCAAGATCTCCGGCTGAAAATGTGGAGCCAACAAGATAGCCACCCCGCCCGAACGTGGGGCCAGGTGACTCATGAAGACTCCTCCTTGCCCCTCCAGGGTCCACTGAGCTTCGTCACCCGGATAGCCTGGGTTTCCTGCAGGGAGCACACCCCGTACTTTCCGTCCCGGAGGATAGACAAGAACTGGAACCGGTGGTGCGCGTGGCTGCTGCCGTTGATGTTGAGGCTGGCCATGGTTACCTCCATGTCAGCAGCAAGAGTTATCCATCACCTTTAGTGCTCAAAGTGAGGGTACCGCCCCCTCCACCCCCTCAGGAGTCCCACAAGAAACTGAGCAGCTTGGCGCTGTTCCTCCTGGTCTTGATCAAACTCCCGGGCCTCTCTGACATAGGCCCGGGCGGAGCCAAGGAGCAGCCCCAGATTTCACCAGCTGCCCAGGGCCAGCCGCACACAGTCCGGGTGACCATGGTGCGCTCCCAGAAATGTCCGGCGTTCCCCAGGGGGGACGAGGGGAGACTCGGTGTCGGGTCTGAGGGCGCCCTCTGCCTCGCTGCAGAGCGCGTCTAAATCCTCCTCCTCACCCGCCACAGAGCAGCCTTCCTCCTCCGAACGGTCACCTCCCGAGCTCGAGTCGCCCGGATAGCGGATATGGCGGGCGGCATGGGCCCACCGGCTAACCCTTGGGCCGAGTCGACCCCACCCCCAGGGTCGTCCTCAGGCAGGTCCCTCGCAGGCTCCTCCCGCGGCTCAGGGCCCGTGGACGGCGCCTCCACCTGTGCCGGCGACTCCGGGACCTCGGAGAGGCCCCCCGGAAACATGTCCGGCTTGAAAACAGGGCTCTCCAGCGTCGCCCGCCCGGGTGTAGAGGGCGGGGAGCCTTCCGCGTCCTCCCCCGTCCACGGCCCCAGTGGCACGATGAGCGGTCGCTGCTGCTGCCGGCCCCCGGCGATGGTGAAGAGGAGGCGTCCGGGGAGGAAACTTGAAGCGGGCGGGACGGGCCCCCAGGGGCTTCATCTCCGCTCGACCCCGGTCCTCCTGCTCGGGGGGCGACAGCAGCTCGAGTGGCTCGGGGGCCTCGGAGGCCCCCCGGCCTTGCTTCTCTTCATTGTGTGCCCCGGGCCAGGCGTCAGGGGGATGGGAACCAACACGGGAGACCCCCCACCTCCTCTCCCGGGGAGGGGGCAGCAAACCCCCCTCCTCGCCCGGGCAGGCGGCGCTTGCGGGGAGGGGGCGGCTCGGGATCGCCCTGCTGCACGGCCTCCATGGCGGGAGAGGCCCCGGCAGCATCCCCCTCCCCCTCCCGGCTCAGGCGGACAGGAGCCTGGCGGCGGAAGGAGTAGACATGGCGGAGGGAGGGGTCCCGCAGGCCGAGCGTCAGCGGCGCCGCCCCGGACCTGACCTCCCCCAGTAGGTTGGGATGGGCAGGAGGAGCTCGGTGGGGAGGGAGGGCGGGACGTTTGATAGAACAACACGTTCTGCGGTGGCCTCCAGCGTCTCCACCGCCACGTGTGTCCCGCCCACCGTGAGCCCCCTTTCCAGGGCCCGGTGGGCCGCCTGCTCGGCCCGCAGGAAGAACCCGGCCTTGCCGTACATCCGCGAGGCGGCTACGATGGCCGAGGGGCCGACAGCCCTGCCCATCGCACGGGTGCCCGCCTCAATGGTCATGGTAGGGTGGGCATAGCACTTCACCCCCCGCTGCCGCGTGAGCAGGCGGGAGGGCGAGGGCACCGCGGGGGCAGCGGAGCGACGGGAGGCTGCCGCCCCCACATAATGTCTTGTCCGCCCTGCCCCCGGCAGTGGAGAATGCCCCCGAGGTGCTGGCCTGAGGGTGGGAGGGCAGGAGGCTGGGCCTGCAGCCCTGGATTATCCGACTCCCACCTCAGGCAGAGGGGTGGGGGACAGGAGGCCGGGCCTGCAGCCCTGGATGGTCCCACTCCCACCTCAGACAGAGGGGTGGGAGGACAGGAGGCCGGGCATACAGCCCTGGATGGTCCCAGTCCCACCTCAGGCAGAGGGGTGGGAGGACAGGAGGCCGGGCCTGCAGCCCTGGATGGTCCCACTCCCACCTCAGACAGAGGGGTGGGAGGGCAGGAGGCTGGGCCTGCAGCCCTGGATGGTCCCACTCCCACCTCAGACAGAGGGGTGGGAGGACAGGAGGCCGGGCCTGCAGCCCTGGATGGTCCCACTCCCACCTCAGACAGAGGGGTGGGAGGACAGGAGGCCGGGCATGCAGCCCTGGATGGTCCCAGTCCCACCTCAGGCAGAGGGGTGGGAGGACAGGAGGCCGGGCCTGCAGCCCTGGATGGTCCCACTCCCACCTCAGACAGAGGGGTGGGAGGACAGGAGGCCGGGCCTGCAGCCCCGGATGGTCCCAGTCCCACCTCAGGCAGAGGGGTGGGAGGACAGGAGGCCGGGCCTGCAGCTCTGGATGGTCCCAGTCCCACCTCAGGCAGACGGGTGGGAGGACAAGAGGCTGGGCCTGCAGCCCTGGATGGTCCCACTCCCACCTCAGGCAGAGGGGCGGGAGGACAGGAGGCTGGGCCTGCAGCCCCAGGCGGTCCCACTCCCACCTCAGGCAGAGGAGTGGGAGGATAGGAGGCCGGGCCTGCAGCCCTGGATGGTCCCACTCCCACCTCAGGCAAAGGGGTGCGAGGACAGGAGGCCGGTCCTGCAGCCCTGGATGGTCCAACTCCCACCTCAGGCAGAGGGGTGAGAGGACAGGAGGCCGGGGCTGCAGCCCTGTATGGTCCCACTCCCACCTCAGGCAGACGGGTGAGAGGACAGGAGGCTGGGCCTGCAGCCCCGGATGGTCCCAGTCCACCTCAAGCATTGGGGTTGGAGGACAGGAGGCCGGGCCTGCAGCTCTGGATGGTCCCACCCACCTCAGGCAGAGGGGTGGGGGACAGGAGGCTGGGCCTGCAGCCTGGATGGTCCCAGTCCCACCTCAGGCAGAGGAGTGGGAGGACAGGAGGCCGGGCCTGCAATCCTGGATGGTCCCAGTCCCACCTCAGGCAGAGGGGTGGGGGACAGGAGGCTGGGCCGGCATCCCTGGATGGTCCCACCTCAGGAAGAGGGGTGGGAGGACAGGAGGCTGGGCCTGCAGCCCTGGATGGTCCCAGTCCCACCTCAGGCAGAGGGGTGGGAGGACAGGAGGCCGGGCCTGCAGCCCTGGATGGTCCCACTCCCACCTCAGGCAGAGGGGTGGGAGGACAGGAGGCCGGGCCTGCAGCCCTGGATGGTCCCACCTCAGGAAGAGGGGTGGGAGGACAGGAGGCTGGGCCTGCAGCCCTGGATGGTCCCAGTCCCACCTCAGGCAGAGGGGTGGGAGGACAGGAGGCCGGGCCTGCAGCCCTGGATGGTCCCACTCCCACCTCAGGCAGAGGGGTGGGAGGACAGGAGGCCGGGCCTGCAGCCCTTGATGGTCCCTGTCCCACCTCAGGCAGAGGGGTGGGAGGACAGGAGGCCGGGCCTGCAGCCCTGGATGGTCCCACTCCCACCTCAGGCAGAGGGGTGGGAGGACAGGAGGCCGTGCCTGCAGCCTTGGATGGTCCCACACCCACCTCAGACAGAGGGGTGGGAGGACAGGAGGCCGGGCCTGCAGCCCTGGATGGTCCCACTCCCACCTCAGGCAGAGGGGTGGGAGGACAGGAGACTGGGCCTGCAGCCCTGGATGGTCCCACTCCCACCTCAGGCAGAGGGGTGGGAGGACAGGAGGCTGGGCCTGCAGCTGTGGATGGTCCCAGTCCCACCTCAGGCAGAGGGGTGGGAGGACAGGAGGCCGGGCCTGCAGCTCTGGATGGTCCCAGTCCCACCTCAGGCAGACGGGTGGGAGGACAGGAGACTGGGCCTGCAGCCCCGGATGGTCCCACTCCCACCTCAGGCAGAGGGGTGGGAGGACAAGAGGCTGGGCCTGCAGCCCTGGATGGTCCCACTCCCACCTCAGGCAGAGGGGCGGGAGGACAGGAGGCTGGGCCTGCAGCCCCAGGCGGTCCCACTCCCACCTCAGGCAGAGGAGTGGGAGGATAGGAGGCCGGGCCTGCAGCCCTGGATGGTCCCACTCCCACCTCAGGCAAAGGGGTGCGAGGACAGGAGGCCGGTCCTGCAGCCCTGGATCGTCCCACTCCCACCTCAGGCAGAGGGGTGAGAGGACAGGAGGCCGGGGCTGCAGCCCTGTATGGTCCCACTCCCACCTCAGGCAGACGGGTGAGAGGACAGGAGGCTGGGCCTGCAGCCCCGGATGGTCCCAGTCCACCTCAAGCATTGGGGTTGGAGGACAGGAGGCCGGGCCTGCAGCTCTGGATGGTCCCACCCACCTCAGGCAGAGGGGTGGGGGACAGGAGGCTGGGCCTGCAGCCTGGATGGTCCCAGTCCCACCTCAGGCAGAGGAGTGGGAGGACAGGAGGCCGGGCCTGCAATCCTGGATGGTCCCAGTCCCACCTCAGGCAGAGGGGTGGGGGACAGGAGGCTGGGCCGGCATCCCTGGATGGTCCCACCTCAGGAAGAGGGGTGGGAGGACAGGAGGCTGGGCCTGCAGCCCTGGATGGTCCCAGTCCCACCTCAGGCAGAGGGGTGGGAGGACAGGAGGCCGGGCCTGCAGCCCTGGATGGTCCCACTCCCACCTCAGGCAGAGGGGTGGGAGGACAGGAGGCCGGGCCTGCAGCCCTGGTTGGTCCCACCTCAGGAAGAGGGGTGGGAGGACAGGAGGCTGGGCCTGCAGCCCTGGATGGTCCCAGTCCCACCTCAGGCAGAGGGGTGGGAGGACAGGAGGCCGGGCCTGCAGCCCTGGATGGTCCCACTCCCACCTCAGGCAGAGGGGTGGGAGGACAGGAGGCCGGGCCTGCAGCCCTTGATGGTCCCTGTCCCACCTCAGGCAGAGGGGTGGGAGGACAGGAGGCCGGGCCTGCAGCCCTGGATGGTCCCACTCCCACCTCAGGCAGAGGGGTGGGAGGACAGGAGGCCGTGCCTGCAGCCCTGGATGGTCCCACTCCCACCTCAGGCAGAGGGGTGGGAGGACAGGAGCCTGGGCCTGCAGCCCTGGATGGTCCCACTCCCACCTCAGGCAGAGGGGTGGGAGGACAGGAGGCTGGGCCTGCAGCTGTGGATGGTCCCAGTCCCACCTCAGGCAGAGGGGTGGGAGGACAGGAGGCCGGGCCTGCAGCCCTGGATGGTCCCACTCCCACCTCAGGCAGAGGGGTGGGAGGACAGGAGGCCGGGCCTGCAGCCCTGGATGGTCCCACGCCCACCTCAGGCAGAGGGGTGGGAGGACAGGAGGCCGGGCCTGCAACCCTCGATGGTCCCACTCCCACCTCAGGCAGAGGGATGGGAGGACAGGAGGCTGGGCCTGCAGCCCTGGATGGCCCCATTCCCACCTCAGGCAGAGGGGTGGGAGGACAGGAGGCTGGGCCTGCAGCCCTGGATGGTCCCACGCCCACCTCAGGCAGAGGGGTGGGAGGACAGGAGGCTGGGCCTGCCGCCCTGGATGGTCCCAGTCCCACCTCAGGCAGAGGGGTGGGAGGACAGGAGTCTGGGCCTGCCGCCCTGGATGGTCCCAGTCCCAAATCAGGCAGATGGGTGCGAGGACAGGTGGCTGGGCCTGCAGCCATAGGCGGTCCCACTCCCACCTCAGGCAGAGGGGTGGGACGACATGAAGCCGGGCCTGCAGTCCTGGATGGTCTCACTCCCACCTCAGGCAGAGGGGTGGGAGGACAGGAGGCCGGACCTGCATCCCTGGATGGCCCCAGTCCCACCTCAGGCAGAGGTCTGGGAGGACAGGAGGCTGGGTCTGCAGCCCTGGATGGTCCCACTCCCACCTCAGGCAGAGGGGTGGGAGGACAGGAGGCCGGGCTTGCAGCCCTGGATGGTCCCACTCCCACCTCAGGCAGAGGGGTGGGAGGACAGGAGGCTGGGCCTGCAGCCTGGTTGGTCCCACTCTCACCTCAGGCAGAGGGTTTGGAGGACAGGAGGCTGGGCCTGCAGCCCCGGATGGTCCCAGTCCACCTCAAGCATTGGGGTTGGAGGACAGGAGGCCGGGCCTGCAGCTCTGGATGGTCCCACCCACCTCAGGCAGAGGGGTGGGGGACAGGAGGCTGGGCCTGCAGCCCTGGATGGTCCCACTCCCACCTCAGACAGAGGGGTGGGAGGACAGGAGGCCGGGCCTGCAGCCCTGGATGGTCCCACTCCCACCTCAGACAGAGGGGTGGGAGGACAGGAGGCCGGGCATGCAGCCCTGGATGGTCCCAGTCCCACCTCAGGCAGAGGGGTGGGAGGACAGGAGGCCGGGCCTGCAGCCCTGGATGGTCCCACTCCCACCTCAGACAGAGGGGTGGGAGGACAGGAGGCCGGGCCTGCAGCCCCGGATGGTCCCAGTCCCACCTCAGGCAGAGGGGTGGGAGGACAGGAGGCCGGGCCTGCAGCTCTGGATGGTCCCAGTCCCACCTCAGGCAGACGGGTGGGAGGACAAGAGGCTGGGCCTGCAGCCCTGGATGGTCCCACTCCCACCTCAGGCAGAGGGGCGGGAGGACAGGAGGCTGGGCCTGCAGCCCCAGGCGGTCCCACTCCCACCTCAGGCAGAGGAGTGGGAGGATAGGAGGCCGGGCCTGCAGCCCTGGATGGTCCCACTCCCACCTCAGGCAAAGGGGTGCGAGGACAGGAGGCCGGTCCTGCAGCCCTGGATGGTCCAACTCCCACCTCAGGCAGAGGGGTGAGAGGACAGGAGGCCGGGGCTGCAGCCCTGTATGGTCCCACTCCCACCTCAGGCAGACGGGTGAGAGGACAGGAGGCTGGGCCTGCAGCCCCGGATGGTCCCAGTCCACCTCAAGCATTGGGGTTGGAGGACAGGAGGCCGGGCCTGCAGCTCTGGATGGTCCCACCCACCTCAGGCAGAGGGGTGGGGGACAGGAGGCTGGGCCTGCAGCCTGGATGGTCCCAGTCCCACCTCAGGCAGAGGAGTGGGAGGACAGGAGGCCGGGCCTGCAATCCTGGATGGTCCCAGTCCCACCTCAGGCAGAGGGGTGGGGGACAGGAGGCTGGGCCGGCATCCCTGGATGGTCCCACCTCAGGAAGAGGGGTGGGAGGACAGGAGGCTGGGCCTGCAGCCCTGGATGGTCCCAGTCCCACCTCAGGCAGAGGGGTGGGAGGACAGGAGGCCGGGCCTGCAGCCCTGGATGGTCCCACTCCCACCTCAGGCAGAGGGGTGGGAGGACAGGAGGCCGGGCCTGCAGCCCTGGATGGTCCCACCTCAGGAAGAGGGGTGGGAGGACAGGAGGCTGGGCCTGCAGCCCTGGATGGTCCCAGTCCCACCTCAGGCAGAGGGGTGGGAGGACAGGAGGCCGGGCCTGCAGCCCTGGATGGTCCCACTCCCACCTCAGGCAGAGGGGTGGGAGGACAGGAGGCCGGGCCTGCAGCCCTTGATGGTCCCTGTCCCACCTCAGGCAGAGGGGTGGGAGGACAGGAGGCCGGGCCTGCAGCCCTGGATGGTCCCACTCCCACCTCAGGCAGAGGGGTGGGAGGACAGGAGGCCGTGCCTGCAGCCTTGGATGGTCCCACACCCACCTCAGACAGAGGGGTGGGAGGACAGGAGGCCGGGCCTGCAGCCCTGGATGGTCCCACTCCCACCTCAGGCAGAGGGGTGGGAGGACAGGAGACTGGGCCTGCAGCCCTGGATGGTCCCACTCCCACCTCAGGCAGAGGGGTGGGAGGACAGGAGGCTGGGCCTGCAGCTGTGGATGGTCCCAGTCCCACCTCAGGCAGAGGGGTGGGAGGACAGGAGGCCGGGCCTGCAGCTCTGGATGGTCCCAGTCCCACCTCAGGCAGACGGGTGGGAGGACAGGAGACTGGGCCTGCAGCCCCGGATGGTCCCACTCCCACCTCAGGCAGAGGGGTGGGAGGACAAGAGGCTGGGCCTGCAGCCCTGGATGGTCCCACTCCCACCTCAGGCAGAGGGGCGGGAGGACAGGAGGCTGGGCCTGCAGCCCCAGGCGGTCCCACTCCCACCTCAGGCAGAGGAGTGGGAGGATAGGAGGCCGGGCCTGCAGCCCTGGATGGTCCCACTCCCACCTCAGGCAAAGGGGTGCGAGGACAGGAGGCCGGACCTGCAGCCCTGGATCGTCCCACTCCCACCTCAGGCAGAGGGGTGAGAGGACAGGAGGCCGGGGCTGCAGCCCTGTATGGTCCCACTCCCACCTCAGGCAGACGGGTGAGAGGACAGGAGGCTGGGCCTGCAGCCCCGGATGGTCCCAGTCCACCTCAAGCATTGGGGTTGGAGGACAGGAGGCCGGGCCTGCAGCTCTGGATGGTCCCACCCACCTCAGGCAGAGGGGTGGGGGACAGGAGGCTGGGCCTGCAGCCTGGATGGTCCCAGTCCCACCTCAGGCAGAGGAGTGGGAGGACAGGAGGCCGGGCCTGCAATCCTGGATGGTCCCAGTCCCACCTCAGGCAGAGGGGTGGGGGACAGGAGGCTGGGCCGGCATCCCTGGATGGTCCCACCTCAGGAAGAGGGGTGGGAGGACAGGAGGCTGGGCCTGCAGCCCTGGATGGTCCCAGTCCCACCTCAGGCAGAGGGGTGGGAGGACAGGAGGCCGGGCCTGCAGCCCTGGATGGTCCCACTCCCACCTCAGGCAGAGGGGTGGGAGGACAGGAGGCCGGGCCTGCAGCCCTGGTTGGTCCCACCTCAGGAAGAGGGGTGGGAGGACAGGAGGCTGGGCCTGCAGCCCTGGATGGTCCCAGTCCCACCTCAGGCAGAGGGGTGGGAGGACAGGAGGCCGGGCCTGCAGCCCTGGATGGTCCCACTCCCACCTCAGGCAGAGGGGTGGGAGGACAGGAGGCCGGGCCTGCAGCCCTTGATGGTCCCTGTCCCACCTCAGGCAGAGGGGTGGGAGGACAGGAGGCCGGGCCTGCAGCCCTGGATGGTCCCACTCCCACCTCAGGCAGAGGGGTGGGAGGACAGGAGGCCGTGCCTGCAGCCCTGGATGGTCCCACTCCCACCTCAGGCAGAGGGGTGGGAGGACAGGAGCCTGGGCCTGCAGCCCTGGATGGTCCCACTCCCACCTCAGGCAGAGGGGTGGGAGGACAGGAGGCTGGGCCTGCAGCTGTGGATGGTCCCAGTCCCACCTCAGGCAGAGGGGTGGGAGGACAGGAGGCCGGGCCTGCAGCCCTGGATGGTCCCACTCCCACCTCAGGCAGAGGGGTGGGAGGACAGGAGGCCGGGCCTGCAGCCCTGGATGGTCCCACGCCCACCTCAGGCAGAGGGGTGGGAGGACAGGAGGCCGGGCCTGCAACCCTCGATGGTCCCACTCCCACCTCAGGCAGAGGGATGGGAGGACAGGAGGCTGGGCCTGCAGCCCTGGATGGCCCCATTCCCACCTCAGGCAGAGGGGTGGGAGGACAGGAGGCTGGGCCTGCAGCCCTGGATGGTCCCACGCCCACCTCAGGCAGAGGGGTGGGAGGACAGGAGGCTGGGCCTGCCGCCCTGGATGGTCCCAGTCCCACCTCAGGCAGAGGGGTGGGAGGACAGGAGGCTGGGCCTGCCGCCCTGGATGGTCCCAGTCCCAAATCAGGCAGATGGGTGCGAGGACAGGTGGCTGGGCCTGCAGCCATAGGCGGTCCCACTCCCACCTCAGGCAGAGGGGTGGGACGACATGAAGCCGGGCCTGCAGTCCTGGATGGTCTCACTCCCACCTCAGGCAGAGGGGTGGGAGGACAGGAGGCCGGACCTGCATCCCTGGATGGCCCCAGTCCCACCTCAGGCAGAGGTCTGGGAGGACAGGAGGCTGGGTCTGCAGCCCTGGATGGTCCCACTCCCACCTCAGGCAGAGGGGTGGGAGGACAGGAGGCCGGGCTTGCAGCCCTGGATGGTCCCACTCCCACCTCAGGCAGAGGGGTGGGAGGACAGGAGGCTGGGCCTGCAGCCTGGTTGGTCCCACTCTCACCTCAGGCAGAGGGTTTGGAGGACAGGAGGCTGGGCCTGCAGCCCCGGATGGTCCCAGTCCACCTCAAGCATTGGGGTTGGAGGACAGGAGGCCGGGCCTGCAGCTCTGGATGGTCCCACCCACCTCAGGCAGAGGGGTGGGGGACAGGAGGCTGGGCCTGCAGCCTGGATGGTCCCAGTCCCACCTCAGGCAGAGGAGTGGGAGGACAGGAGGCCGGGCCTGCAATCCTGGATGATCCCAGTCCCACCTCAGGCAGAGGGGTGAGGGACAGGAGGCTGGGCCGGCATCCCTGGATGGTCCCACCTCAGGAAGAGGGGTGGGAGGACAGGAGGCTGGGCCTGCAGCCCTGGATGGTCCCAGTCCCACCTCAGGCAGAGGGGTGGGAGGACAGGAGGCCGGGCCTGCAGCCCTGGATGGTCCCACTCCCACCTCAGGCAGAGGGGTGGGAGGACAGGAGGCCGGGCCTGCAGCCCTGGATGGTCCCACCTCAGGAAGAGGGGTGGGAGGACAGGAGGCTGGGCCTGCAGCCCTGGATGGTCCCAGTCCCACCTCAGGCAGAGGGGTGGGAGGACAGGAGGCCGGGCCTGCACCCCTGGATGGTCCCACTCCAACCTCAGGCAGAGGGGTGGGAGGACAGGAGGCCGGGCCTGCAGCCCTTGATGGTCCCTGTCCCACCTCAGGCAGAGGGGTGGGAGGACAGGAGGCCGGGCCTGCAGCCCTGGATGGTCCCACTCCCACCTCAGGCAGAGGGGTGGGAGGACAGGAGGCCGTGCCTGCAGCCCTGGATGGTCCCACACCCACCTCAGACAGAGGTGTGGGAGGACAGGAGGCCGGGCCTGCAGCCCTGGATGGTCCCACTCCCACCTCAGGCAGAGGGGTGGGAGGACAGGAGACTGGGCCTGCAGCCCTGGATGGTCCCACTCCCACCTCAGGCAGAGGGGTGGGAGGACAGGAGGCTGGGCCTGCAGCTGTGGATGGTCCCAGTCCCACCTCAGGCAGAGGGGTGGGAGGACAGGAGGCCGGGCCTGCAGCTCTGGATGGTCCCAGTCCCACCTCAGGCAGACGGGTGGGAGGACAGGAGACTGGGCCTGCAGCCCCGGATGGTCCCACTCCCACCTCAGGCAGAGGGGTGGGAGGACAAGAGGCTGGGCCTGCAGCCCTGGATGGTCCCACTCCCACCTCAGGCAGAGGGGCGGGAGGACAGGAGGCTGGGCCTGCAGCCCCAGGCGGTCCCACTCCCACCTCAGGCAGAGGAGTGGGAGGATAGGAGGCCGGGCCTGCAGCCCTGGATGGTCCCACTCCCACCTCAGGCAAAGGGGTGCGAGGACAGGAGGCCGGTCCTGCAGCCCTGGATGGTCCCACTCCCACCTCAGGCAGAGGGGTGAGAGGACAGGAGGCCGGGGCTGCAGCCCTGTATGGTCCCACTCCCACCTCAGGCAGACGGGTGAGAGGACAGGAGGCTGGGCCTGCAGCCCCGGATGGTGCCAGTCCACCTCCAGCATTGGGGTTGGAGGACAGGAGGCCGGGCCTGCAGCTCTGGATGGTCCCACCCACCTCAGGCAGAGGGGTGGGGGACAGGAGGCTGGGCCTGCAGCCTGGATGGTCCCAGTCCCACCTCAGGCAGAGGAGTGGGAGGACAGGAGGCCGGGCCTGCAATCCTGGATGGTCCCAGTCCCACCTCAGGCAGAGGGGTGGGGGACAGGAGGCTTGGCCGGCATCCCTGGATGGTCGCACCTCAGGAAGAGGGGTGGGAGGACAGGAGGCTGGGCCTGCAGCCCTGGATGGTCCCAGTCCCACCTCAGGCAGAGGGGTGGGAGGACAGGAGGCCGGGCCTGCAGCCCTGGATGGTCCCACTCCCACCTCAGGCAGAGGGGTGGGAGGACAGGAGGCCGGGCCTGCAGCCCTGGATGGTCCCACCTCAGGAAGAGGGGTGGGAGGACAGGAGGCTGGGCCTGCAGCCCTGGATGGTCCCAGTCCCACCTCAGGCAGAGGGGTGGGAGGACAGGAGGCCGGGCCTGCAGCCCTGGATGGTCCCACTCCCACCTCAGGCAGAGGGGTGGGAGGACAGGAGGCCGTGCCTGCAGCCCTTGATGGTCCCTGTCCCACCTCAGGCAGAGGGGTGGGAGGACAGGAGGCCGGGCCTGCAGCCCTGGATGGTCCCACTCCCACCTCAGGCAGAGGGGTGGGAGGACAGGAGGCCGTGCCTGCAGCCCTGGATGGTCCCACACCCACCTCAGACAGAGGGTTGGGAGGACAGGAGGCCGGGCCTGCAGCCCTGGATGGTCCAACTCCCACCTCAGGCAGAGGGGTGGGAGGACAGGAGACTGGGCCTGCAGCCCTGGATGGTCCCACTCCCACCTCAGGCAGAGTGGTGTGAGGACAGGAGGCTGGGCCTGCAGCTGTGGATGGTCCCAGTCCCACCTCAGGCAGAGGGGTGGGAGGACAGGAGGCCGGGCCTGCAGCCCTGGATGGTCCCACTCCCACCTCAGGCAGAGGGGTGGGAGGACAGGAGGCCGGGCCTGCAGCCCTGGATGGTCCCACGCCCACCTCAGGCAGAGGGGTGGGAGGACAGGAGGCTGGGCCTGCAGCCCTGGATGGTCCCGCTCCCACCTCAGGCAGAGGGATGGGAGGACAGGAGGCTGGGCCTGCAGCCCTGGATGGTCCCATTCCCACCTCAGGCAGAGGGGTGGGAGGACAGGAGGCTGGGCCTGCAGCCCTGGATGGTCCCACGCCCACCTCAGGCAGAGGGGTGGGAGGACAGGAGGCTGGGCCTGCCGCCCTGGATGGTCCCAGTCCCACGTCAGGCAGAGGGGTGGGAGGACAGGAGGCTGGGCCTGCCGCCCTGGATGGTCCCAGTCCCAAATCAGGCAGATGGGTGCGAGGACAGGTGGCTGGGCCTGCAGCCATAGGCGGTCCCACTCCCACCTCAGGCAGAAGGGTGGGACGACATGAAGCCGGGCCTGCAGTCCTGGATGGTCTCACTCCCACCTCAGGCAGAGGGGTGGGAGGACAGGAGGCCAGACCTGCATCCCTGGATGGCCCCAGTCCCACCTCAGGCAGAGGTCTGGGAGGACAGGAGGCTGGGTCTGCAGCCCTGGATGGTCCCACTCCCACCTCAGGCAGAGGGGTGGGAGGACAGGCGGCCGGGCCTGCAGCCCTGGATGGTCCCACTCCCAACTCAGGCAGAGGGGTGGGAGGACAGGAGGCTGGGCCTGCAGCCTGGTTGGTCCCACTCTCACCTCAGGCAGAGGGTTGGGAGGACAGGAGGCTGGGCCTGCAGCCTGGATTGTCACACTCCCACCTCAGGCAGAGGGGTGGAAGGACAGGAGGCCGGGCCTGCAGCCCTGGATGGTCCCACTCCCACCTCAGGCAGAGGGGTGGGAGGAGAGGAGGCTGGGCCTGCAGTCCTGGATGGTCACAGTCCCACCTCAGGCAGAGGGGTGGGAGGACATGAGGGTGGGCCTGCAGCCCTGGGTGGTCACACTCCCACCTCAGGCAGAGGGGTGGGAGGACAGGAGGCCGGGCCTGCAGCCCTGGATGGTCCCACGCCCACCTCAGGCAGAGGGGTGGGAGGACAGGAGGCTGGGCCTGCAGCCCTGGATGGTCCCAGTCCCACCTCAGGCAGAGGGGTGGGAGGACAGGAGGCCGGGCCTGCAGCCCTGGATGGTCCCACTCCCACCTCAGGCAGAGGGGTGGGAGGACAGGAGGCCGGGCCTGCAGCCCTGGATGGTCCCACGCCCACCTCAGGCAGAGGGGTGGGAGGACAGGAGGCTGGGCCTGCAGCCCTGGATGGTCCCAGTCCCACCTCAGGCAGAGGGGTGGGAGGGCAGGAGGCCGGGCGTGCAGCCCTGGATGGTCCCAGTCCCACCTCAGGCAGAGGGGTGATCAAACCGTGATCTTTTCAATGATGAGAAGGCGGAAACAGTGGAAGTTTAAACTGGACAGATATTTCACAGCTGGATTCACACAATACAGACAGCAATGTATCGTAGATTGTGGAAGTGCCACAAATGTTGTCAAATGCAGGACGCGGGGTCCCTCAATGTTTCAATCTTGCTGAGAGACTGTCAGCCCACAGGGACAACATTTCTGTTTAATAGGATTGAAGCATAAGTTCAAATAGTTTCATTTCAAAGTTTAAAATAAGCAGTCATTGCTCTGTGCAGCTTTCGGAATCTGTCAGTGGAATTTACTTCACACAGGCAAGTTTATCAAGTGTATGGGGAACTGATTAGAAGTTTTGATGGAGATATTCCTGCATTATGGAAATGTGTGAGATCTATTTCGGGTTGGGAAATGGATTGAGGATCAAAGGAAGCAGTTGTTTTTTAACTACATTAGACTGAGAGCCTTGAAGTTTCACAACTTCCATGTGCTGTGAGAAAGGATTGATTAACCAAGGCCTGTTATACAAATACTTCAGACAAGTGAATAAGCTACAGGAACATTGAATACACAGACAGAGACAAGCAGACACCTATAATCGGAGCTTAAACTTCACGTTTGAATGTGAAGGGCTGAAATAAACAAGAGTCCACCCTGGGATTCGGTGCAATTTGAGTTCTGCTTTTCCAAAAAATAAAAATAACTATCTGCAATGAAAAATTCCTTCGACAGGACAGAGGGATTTTGACTCTGTATTTAACCCCAGACAGTATTTGTGTTGTGAGTGTTTGATGGGCAGTGGAGATGAAGCTTGACTCTGAAACACTGGAATTCAGTCTCAGGGCTGATTTAATCAAAATGCTTCAGAATAATAATTGATATTGTACATCTCGTGTGTGTCTCAGTGACAGCTCTGAAACTTGTACAGCACAATCTCATCCTGTTTCTGTGTCTCTCTCTCTCTCTCGCTGAAATTAGCTGGTCCATTTCCTAAATTACCACCTTTCAAAAGCGCTCCATTGCCTGTGAAACAGTTTGTGATACCCAAAGGTTATGAAAAGTGCTTCAGAATTATCTGTCCCCAAGCTGCTGTGAGGATGTTCAGGGTCAGTGTGTGACTTGGGTCACACACAGGCCAGATACACCTCTCCAAGTTAAAGGTGGAGAATGGATCTCGCTCCATTTGAAAGATGTATTGACCCAGTCTGTCTGAGTTTGAGTATCTGTGTTTCTGTACACGTGTGTGTGTGTTGGGGGGGGCGGGGGGGGTTATGTGTGGCATTCTTTAGGCGGCACTGGAAGTTACACGGTAGCACAGTGGTTAGCACTGCGGCCTCACAGCTCCAGAGCCCCAGGTCGAATCCCAGCTTGGGTCACAGTCTGTGCGGAGTCTGCACGTTCTCCGCTTGTCCGCGTGGGTTTCTCCCGGGTGCTCCGGTTTCCCCCCTGACGTCCCGAAGGACGTGCTGTTTGGTGAATTGGACATTATGTATTCGCCCTCAGTGTACCCGAACAGGCGCCAGAGTTTGGAGACTAGGGACTTTTCTTAGTAACTTCATTGCAGTCTGTGTGTGTGCCTGTGTGTGTGTGTGTGTGTGTGTGTGTCTGTGTGTGTGTGTGTGTGTGTGTGTATCTGTGTGTCTCAGTTTGACTTTGTTGAGTACTGATTGAAGATAATGAGATAGAAAGTTTGATAGAAAGTTTGGCAGCATTGTAGGTGTAAACAATAATGACAGAGGCAGTGTGAACCCTGAAGAGAGCGCCATACCTAGGCCCACTCCCCTACCCCGTCGCTGTCACCCCACCTAACCTGAACATCTTTAGATACTGTGGGCAATTTGGATTTATCACGGCCAACCCACCTAACCTGCACGTCTTTGGGCGGTGGGAGGAAACCGGAGCACCCGGAGGAAGCCCACGCAGACACGGGGAGGATGTCCAGACTCCGCACAGACAGTGACCCAAGCCGGGAATCGAACCTGGGATCCTGTAGCTGTGAGGCAGCAGTGCTAACCACTGTTCAGTCCCGGCTCTGGGTCACTGTCCGTGTGGAGTTTGCACATTCTCCCTGTGTCTGCGTGTGTTTCACCCCCACAACCCAAAGATGTGCAGGGCAGGTGGATGGGCCACGCTAAGTTGCCCCTGAATTGGAAAAACTGAACAGGGCTCTGAATTTATTGTAAAAATCTTTTTATTGCCGTTTCCACAATTCTGTGCATTGCGGCTAGTTTACATTTCTCAGAGAGTGAAAAGGCTTTCTCTTACGTTTCTATCGTTACAAACTGTTGCCGTTCAGTTCGGCGTGTCTGCCCCCCCCCCCAACCCCCCTTTCCCTAACCCTTCCCCTCTCTCCCCCGCAGACCCTCCGTGATGCCCTTCGGGGCCGACCTGGTGTGTGACCCCCCCTGCTCCTTGTTTACCCCCTTACCCCCCCTTTCTTTTCTCCCTCCATCGGTTTCAGCCGTGTTCTTTCAGTGAATTGGGGGGGGGGTTCCCCCTCCCCATCTCTCTCGGTGGGGGGAGGGGTCCCCCTCTCCATCCCTCTCGGTGGGGGGGGTCCCCCTCCCCATCTCTCTCGGTGGGGTGAGGGTTCCCCCCTCTCCATCTCTCTCGGTGTGGGGGGATTCCCCCCTCCATCTCTCTCTGTGGGGGGGGGTTCCCCCCTCTCCATCTCTCTCGGTGGTGGGGCGGGGGTTCACCCCTCTCCATCTCTCTCGGTGGGGGGGGGTTTCCCCCTCTCCATCTCTCTCGGTGGTGGGGCGGGGGTTCACCCCTCTCCATCTCTCTCGGTGGGGGCGGGGGTTCCCCCCTCTCCATCTCTCTCGGTGGTGGGGCGGGGGTTCACCCCTCTCCATCTCTCTCGGTGGGGGGGCGGACCCCCTCTCCATCCCTCTCGGTGGGAGGTGGTTCCCCCTCTCCATCTTTCTCGGTGGGGGGGGTTCCCCCCTCTCCATCCATCTCAGTGAGGGGGGGGTTTCCCCCTCTCCATCCCTCTCGGTGGGAGGTGGTTCCCCCTCTCCATCTTTCTCGGTGGGGGGGTTCCCCCCTCTCCATCCATCTCAGTGGGGGGGGGTTTCCCCCTCTCCATCCCTCTCGGTAGGGGGGATCCCCCCTCTCCATCCCTCTCGGTGGGGAGGTGGCTCCCCCTCTCCATCTCTCTCGGTGGGGGTTCCCCCCTCTCCATCCCTCTCGGTGGGGGTGGTGGTTCCCCCACTCCATCTCTCTCGGTGGGGGTGGGGGTTCCCCCCTCTCCATCCCTCCTGGTGGGGGGCTTCCCCCCTCTCCTTCTCACTCGGTGGGGGGCTTCCCCCTCTCCATCCCTCTCGGTGGGGGGGGGTCCCCCCCTCTTGATCTCTCTCGGTGGAGGGGGGGTCCCCCTCTCCATCCCTCTCAGTGGGGGTTGGGGTTCCCCCCTCTCCACAACTCTCGGTGGGGGGGGGGATTCCCCCCCTCCATCTCTCGGTGTGGGGGGATTCCCCCTCTCCACCTCTCTCGGTGGGGGGGGTTCCCCCCTCTCCATATCTCTCGGTGGGGTGGGGGTTCCCCCCTCTCCAACCCTCTCGGTGGGGGGGGGGGGTCCCCCCTCTCCGTCTCTCTCGGTGGGGGGTCCCCACTCTCCATCACTCTCGGTGGGCGGGGGGTGTTACCCCCTCTCCATCTCTCTCATAGAACATTACGGCGCATTACAGGCCCTTCGGCCCTCGATGTTGCGCCGACCTGTGAAACCACTCTAAAGCCCATCTACACTATTCCCTTATCGTCCATATGTCTATCCAATGACCATTTGAATGCCCTTAGTGTTGGCGAGTCCACTACTGTTGCAGGCAGGGCATTCCACGCCCTTACTACCCTCTGAGTAAAGAACGTACCTCTGACATCTGTCCTATATCTATCTCCCCTCAATTTAAAGCTATGTCCCCTCGTGCTAGACATCACCATCCGAGGAAAAAGGCTCTCACTGTCCACCCTATCCAATCCTCTGATCATCTTGTATGCCTCAATTAAGTCACCTCTTAACCTTCTTCTCTCTATCGAAAACAGCCTCAAGTCCCTCAGCCTTTCCTCATAAGATCTTCCCTCCATACCAGGCAACATTCTGGTAAATCTCCTCTGCACCCTTCCAATGCTGCCACATCCTTCCTATAATGCGGCGACCAGAATTGCATGCAATTCTCCAAATGCGGCCGCACCAGAGTTTTGTACAGCTGCAACATGACCTCATGGCTCCGAAACTCAGACACTCTACCAATAAAAGCTAACTCACCGTACGCCTTCTTAACAACCCTCTCAACCTGAGTGGCAACTTTCAGGGATCTATGTATATGCACACCGAGATCTCTCTGCTCATCCACACTGCCAAGAATCTTACCATTAGCCCAGTACTCTGTCTTCCTGTTATTCCTTCCTAAGTGAATCACCTCACACTTTTCTGCATTAAACTCCATTTGCCACCTCTCAGACCAGCGCTGCAGCTTATCTATGTCCCTCTGTAACTTGTAACATCCTTCCGCACTGTCCACAACTCCACCGACTTTAGTGTCATCTGCAAATTTACTCACCCATCCTTCTACGCCCTCCTCCAGGTCATTTATAAAAATGACAAATAGCAGTGGACCCAAAACAGATCCTTGTGGTGCACCACTAGTAACTGGACTCCAGTCTGAACACTTCCCATCAACCACCACCCTTTGTCTTCTTCCAGGTAGCCAATTTCTGATCCAAACTGCTAAATCTCCCTGAATCCCATGCTTCCGTATTTTCTGCAGTAGCCTACCGTGGGGAACCTTGTCAAATGCTTTACTGAAATCCATATACACCACATCAACTGCTTTACCCTCATCCACCTATTTCTCACCTTCTCAAAGAACCCTATATGGTTTGTGAGGCGCAACCGACCCTTCACAAAACCGTGTTGACTATGTCTAATCAAATTATTCCTTTCCAGATGATTATGCACCCTATCTCTTATAAACCTTTCCAAGATTTTGCCCACAACAGAAGTTAGGCTGACTGGTCTATATTTACCGGGGTTGTCTCTACTCTCCTTCTTGAACAAGGGGACAACATTTGCTATCCTCCAGTCTTCTGGCACTATTCCTGTTGACAAAGATGACTTAAAGATCAAAGCCAAAGGCTCTGTAATCTCCTCCCTAGCTTCCCAGAGAATCCTAGGATAATTCGTATCCGGCCCAGGGGGCTTATCAATTTTCACCCTTTCCAGAATAGTTAACACCTCCTCCTTATGAACATCAAGCCCTTCTAGTATAGTAGCCTGAATCTCAGTATTCTCCTCGTCAACATTGTCTTTTTGCTGTGTGAATAGTGATGAAAAATATTCATATAGCACCTCGCCTATCTCCTCGGACTCCAAGCACAACTTCCCACTACTGTCCTTGACTGGCCCTACTCTTACCCTAGTCATTCTTTTATTCCTGACATATCTATAGAAACCTGACATATCTATAATGAACGGACATCGCGCAACAATCACCAGGCAGGAATGTTCCCTTCCAGTCGGGGAACACTTCAGCAGTCAAGGGCATTCAGCCTCTGATCTCCGGTTAAGCGTTCTCCAAGGCGGCCTTCAGGACCCGCGACAACGCAGAATCGCCGAGCAGAAACTTATAGCCAAGTTCCGCACACATGAGTGCGGCCTCAACCGGGACCTGGGCTTCATGTCGCATTACATTCATCCCCCACTGTCTGGCCTGCGAAATCGTACCAACTGTCCTGGCTTGGTACAATTCACATCTCTTTAACCTGGGGTTACCCCATCTCTGGATCTGTAAAGATTTAATCACCTGCTAATGCTCGCATTCCTAGCATTGTTTGGCATCTTTGAATTTGTCTGTACATATGTTTCTGGAACAGACCTCTTCATTCACCTGAGGAAGGAGCAGCGCTCCGAAAGTTAGTGACATCGAAACAAACCTGTTGGACTTTAACCTGGTGTTGTAAGACTTCGTACTGTGCTCACCCCAGTCCAACGCCGGCATCTCCACATCATATCTATAGAAAGCTTTAGGGTTATCCTTGATCCTACCTGCCAAAGACTTCTCATGTCCCCTCCTGACTCTTCTTAGCTCCCTCTTTAGGTCCTTCCTAGCTAACTTGTAACTCTCGAGCGCCCTTACTGAACCTTCATGTCTCATCTTTACATACGCCTCCTTCCTTCTTCCTCTTGACAAGTGTTTCGACTGCCTTAGTAAATCACGGTTCCCTTGCTCGACCACTTCCTCCCTGCCTGACAGGTACATACTTATCAAGGACACGCAGTAGCTGTTCCTTGAACAAGCTCCACATTTCCATTGTGCCCATCCCCTGCAGTTTTCCTCTCCGTCTCGGTGGGGGGGGGGCGGGATCCCCCTCTCCATCTCTCTCGGTGAGGGAGTCCCCCCTCTCCATCTCTCTCGGTGGGGGTCCCCCCTCTACATCTCTCTCGTTGGGGGGGGGTCCCCCCTCTCCATCTCTCTCGGTGGGGGAGTCCCCCCTCTCCATCTCTCTCGGTGGGGCGTCCCCCCTCTACATCTCTCTCGGTGGAGGGGGGGACCTCCCTCCATCTCTCTCGGCGGGGGGGGGGGGGGTCCACCCTCTCCATCTCTCTCGGTGGGTGGGGGGATCCCGCCTCTCCATCTCTCTCGGTGGGTGGGGGGTTCCCGCCTCTCCATCTCTCTCGCTGGGGGAGTCCCCCCTCTCCATCTCACTCGGTGTGGGGTCCCCTCTCTCCATCTCTCTCGGTGGAGGGGGAGTTCCCCCCTCTCCATCTCTCCCGGTGGGGGGGTGGGGTGATTCCACCCTCTCCATCTCTCTCGGTGGAGGGGGAGTTCTCCCCTCTCCATCTCTCTCGGCGGGGGGTCCACCCTCTCCATCTCTCTCGGTGGGGGGGGGGTCCACCCTCTCCATCTCTCTCGGTGGGGGGGGGGTCCACCCTCTCCATCTCTCTCGGTGGAGGGGGAGTTCTCCCCTCTCCATCTCTCTCGGCGGGGGGGGGGTCCACCCTCTCCATCTCTCTTGGTGGGGGCAGGGTTCCCCCCTCTCCATCTCTCTCGGCGGGGGCGGGGGGGAGGGGGTCCACCCTCTCCATCTCTCTCGGTGGAGGGGGAGTTCCCCCCTCTCCATCTCTCCCGGTGGGGGGGGGGGGTTCCACCCTCTCCATCTCTCTCTCGGTGGGGGTGGGGTTCCCCCTTCTCCATCACGCATTGTGGGGGGTCTCCTTCTCCATCTGTCTCTGTGGGGGGGTTCCCCCTTCTCCATCACGCTTTGTGGGGGGTCTCCTTCTCCATCTCTCTCGGTGGGGGGAGGGGGGTTCCACCCACTCCATCTCTCTCGGTGTGGGGGGGGTTCCCCTTCTCCATCTCTCTCGGTGGGGGGGGGGTTCCCCTTCTCCATCTCTCTCGGTGGGGGGGGGTTCCCCTTCTCCATCTCTCTCGGTGGGGGGAGGCTGTTCTCCCCTCTCCATCTCTCTCGGTGGGGGGGGGGGGGGGGGGGGAGGGTGTTCTCCCCTCTCCATCTCTCTCGGTCTCTGCGTCTTTGCGTCTCTCTCTGGGACTCTGCCAAAACAAAATCCACAACCAGCAGTCGGCCATTTTCTGTCAGTTCACGGGAGCCATTTTATGTCAGTTCACGGTGGCCATTTTACATCAGTTCGCGATAGCCATTAGTATGTCAGTTCACAATGGCCATTGTATGTCAGTTCACGGTGGCCATTTTATGTCGGTTCACGGGAGCCATTTTATGACAGTTCACAATAGCCATTTTATGTCAGTTAACAATGGACAGTTCATGTCAGTTCACGGGGGCCTTTTTAGGTCAGGTCGCAATGGCCATTGTATGTCAGTTCAGAATGGACAGTTTATGTCAGTTCACAATGGCCATTTTATGTCAGTTCACGGGGGCCATTTTATGTCAGGTCGCAATGGCCATTTTATGTCAGTTCACAATGGACAGTTTATGTCAGTTCACAATGGCCATTTTATGTCAGTTCACGGGGGCCATTTTATGTCAGGTCGCAAAGGCCATTGTATGTCAGTTCACAATGGACAGTTTATGTCAGTTCACAGGGGCCATTTTTTGTCAGGTCGCAATGGACAGTTTATGTCAGTTCACGGGGGCCATTTTATGTCAGGTCGCAATAACCATTGTATGTCAGTTCAGAATGGACAGTTTATGTCAGTTCATGGGGGCCTTTTTATGTAAGGTCGCAAAGGCCATTGTATGTCAAGTCACGGTAGCCATTTTATGTCAGGTCGCAATGGCCATTTTATGTCAATTCACGGGTGCCATTTTATGTCAGTTCACATTGGCCATTTTATGTCAGTTCACGGGGGCCATTGTATGTCAGTTCACAATGGCCATTTTATGTCAGTTCACGGGGTCAATTTTATGTTAGTTCACAATGGCCATTTTATGTCAGTTCACAATGGCCATTTTATGTCAGATCACGGTGGCCATTGTAAGTCAGTTCACAATGGCCATTTTATGTCAGTTCACAATGGCCATTTTATGTCAGTTCATGGTGGCCATTGTATGTCAGTTCACATTGGCCATTGTATGTCAGTTCACAATGGCCAATTTATGTCAGTTTGCAATGGCCATTTTTTCTCAGTTCACGGTGGCCATTGTATGTCAGTTTGCACTGGCCATTTTATCTCAGTTGCGGTGGCAGTTCATGTTTGGTTCACGGGGGCCATGTTATGTCAGTTCACAGTGGCCATTTTATGTCAGTTCACGGGGTCCATTTTATGTCAGTTCACAATGGCCATTTTATGTCAGTTCACAATGGCCATTTTATGTCAGTTCACAATGGCCATTTTATGTCAGTTCACAATGGCCATTTTATGTCAGTCCACAATGGACAGTTTATGTCAGTTCACGGGGGCCCTTTTATGTCAGTTCACAATGGCCATTGTATGTCAGTTCACAATGGCCATTTTATGTCAGTTTGCAATGGCCATTTTTTCTCAGTTGACGGAGGCCATTTTGTGTCAGTTCACGGTGGCCATTGTATGTGAGTTCACAATGGCCATTTTATGTCAGTTTGCAATGGCTATTTTATCTCAGTTGCGGTGACCAGTTCATGTTTGTTCACGGGGGCCATGTTATGTCAGTTCACGGTGGCCATATTATGTCAGTTCACGGGGGCCATTTTATGTCAGTTCACAATGGCCATTTTATGTGTTCACAGTGGCCATTTTATGTCAGTTCACGGTGGCCATTTTATCTCAGTTCACAGTGGCCATTTTATGTCAGTTCACGGGGGCCATTTTATACAGTCGATGGGGGCCATTTTATGTCAGTACATGGTGGCCATTTTATGTCAGTTCACGGTGGTCATTTTATGTCGGTTGACGGGGGCCATTTTATGTCAGCTCGCAATGGCCATTTTATGTCAGTTCACGATGGCCATTGTATGTCAGTTCATGGCGTCCATTGTATGTCAGTTCACAATGGACAGTTTATGTCAGTTCATGGGGGCCATTGTATGTCAGTTCACAATGGCCATTGTATGTCAGTTCTCAATGGCCATTTTATGTCAGTTCACGGGGGCCTTTTTATGTCAGGTCGCAATGGCCATTTTCTGTCAGTCCACGGTAGCCATTTTATGTCAGGTCGCAATGGCCATTTTATGTCAGTTCACAATGGCCATTTTATGTTAGTTCTCAATGGCCAATTTATGTCAGTTCACAATGGCCATTGTAAGTCAGTTCACAATGGCCATTTTATGTCAGTTCACAATGGCCATTTTATGTCAGTTCATGGTGGCCATTGTATGTCAGTTCACAATGGCCATTTTATCTCAGTTGCGGTTGCCAGTTCATGTTTGGTTCACAGGGGCCATGTTATGTCAGTTCACAGTGGCCATTTTATGTCAGTTCACGGGGTCCATTTTATGTCAGTTCACAATGGCCATTTTATGTCAGTTCACAATGGCCATTTTATGTCAGTTGACAATGGACAGTTTATGTCAGTTCACGGGGGCCCTTTTATGTCAGTTCACAATGGCCATTGTTTGTCAGTTCACAATGGCCATTTTATGTCAGTTTGCAATGGCCATTTTTTCTCAGTTGACGGTGGCCATTTTGTGTCAGTTCACGGTGGCCATTGTATGTGAGTTCACAATGGCCATTTTATGTCAGTTTGCAATGGCCATTTTATCTCAGTTGCGGTGGACAGTTCATGTTGGTTCACGGGGGCCATGTTATGTCAGTTCACGAGGGCCATGTTATGTCAGTTCACGGTGGCCATTTTATGTCGGTTGATGGCCATTTTATGTCAGCTCGCAATGGCCATTTTATGTCAGTTCACGGAGGCCATTGTATGTCAGTTCATGGCGTCCATTGTATGTCAGTTCACAATGGACAGTTTATGTCAGTTCACGGGGGCCATTGTATGTCAGTTCACAGTGGCCATTGTATGTCAGTTCTCAATGGCCATTTTATGTCAGTTCACAGTGGCCATTTTATGTCAATTCACGGTAGCCATTGTATATCAGTTCACAATGGCCATTTTATGTCAGTTCATGGAGGCCATTGTATGTCGGTTCACAATGGCCATTTTATGTCAGTTCACGGGGTCCATTTAATGTCAGTTCACGGTGGCCATTTTATGTCAGTTCACAATGGCCATTTTATGTCAGTTCACAGTGGCCATTGTATGTCAGTTCACAATAGTCATTTTATGTCTGTTCACAATGGCCATTTTATGTCTGTTCACAATGGCCATTTTATGTCAGTTCATGGTGGCCATTTTATGTCAGTTCACCATGGCCATTGTATGTCAGTTCACAATGGCCATTTTACGTCAGGTTGCAATGGCCATTTTATCTCAGTTGACGGTGGCCATTTTATGTCAGTTCACGGTGGCCATTGTATGTCAGATCACAATGGCCATTTTATGTCAGTTTGCAATGGCCATTTAATCTCAGTTGCGGTTGCCAGTTCATGTTGGTTCACGGGGGCCATTTTATGTCAGTTCACGGTGGCCATTTTATGTCAGTTCACGGGGGCCATTTTATGTCAGTTCATGGTGGCCATTTTATCTCAGTTCACAGTGGCCATTTTATGTCAGTTCACGGGGGGCATTTTAATCAGTCGAAGGGGCCATTTAATGTCAGTACACGGTGGCCATTTCATGTCTGTTCATGGTGGTCATTTTATGTCGTTTGAAGGTAACCATTTTATTTCAATCGCAATGGCCATTTTATGTAAGTTCACGGTGGCCATTGTATGTCAGTTCACGGACGCCATTTTATGTCAGGTCACGGTGGCTATTTTATGTGAGCTCACGGCAGCCATTTTATGTTAATCAACGGTGGCCATTTTATGTCAGTTCACGGCAGCCATTTTATGTTAGTTCACGGTGGTCATTTAATGTCGGTTGAAGGGGTCCATTTTATGTCAGTTCACGGTGGCCATTTTAAGTCAGTTCACGGTGGCCATTTTATGTCAGTTCACGTTGGCCATTATATGTCAGTTCACGGTGGCCATTTTATGTCAGCCTGCACTGCCAGTGCTCCCACAACACACCAGCACTGTGGTCATTATATGTCAGTTCACGGTGGCCATTTTACGTCAGTTCACGGCAGCCTTTTTATGTCAGTACACGGCAAGCATTTCTGGCAATTTTCAGCCATCCCACAGCCAGCACTGCCAGTGCTCCCCACACAGCCAGCACTGTCAGCGCTCCCCACACAGCCAGCACTGTCAGTGCTCCCCCCACACAGCCAGCACTGTCAGTGCTCCCCCACAGACAGCACTGTCAGTGCTCCCCCCACACAGCCAGCACTGTCAGTGCTCCCCCACAGCCAGCACTGTCAGTGATCCCCCCACACAGCCAGCACTGTCAGTGCTCCCCCACAGACAGCACTGTCAGTGCTCCCCCACACAGCCAGCACTGCCAGTGCTCCCCCACACAGCCAGCACTGTCAGCGCTCCCCCAAACAGCCAGCACTGTCATTGCTCCCCCCACACAGCCAGCACTGTCTGTGCTCCCCCACACAGCCAGCACTGTCAGTGCTCCCACCACACAGCCAGCACTGTCCGTGCTCCCAACACACAGCCAGAACTGTCAGTGCTCCCCCACACAGCCAGCACTGTCAGTGCTCTCCCCACACAGCCAGCACTGTCAGTGCTCCCCACACACAGCCAGCACTGTCAGTACTCCCCCACACAGCCAGCACTGTCAGTGCTCCCCCACACAGCCAGCACTGTCAGTGCTCCCCCACACAGCCAGCACTGCCAGTGCTCCCCACACAGCCAGCACTGCCAGTGGTCCACCCACACAGCCAGCACTGTCAGTGCTCCCCCACACAGCCAACACTGACAGTGCTCCCCCCACACAGCCAGCACTCTCACTGCTCCCACCCCACACAGCCAGCACTGTCAGTGCTCCCACCACACAGCCAGCGCTGTCAGTGCTCCCCCACACAGTCAGCACTGTCAATGCTCCCCCACAAGGCCAGCACTGTCAGTGCTCCCACCACACAGCCAGCACTGTCAGTGCTCCCACCACACAGCCAGCACTGTCAGTGCTCCTACCACACAGCCTGCACTGTCAGTGCTCCCACAACACAGCCAGCACTGTCAGTGCTAAACTCACACAGCCAGCACTGTCAGAGCTCCCCCCACACAGCCAGCAATGTCAGTGCTCCCACCACACAGCCAGCACTGTCAGTGCTCCCACCACACAGCCAGCACTGTCAGTGCTCCCCTACACAGCCAACACTGTCAGTGCTCCCCCACACAGCCAGCACTGCCAGTGCTCCCCACAGAGCCAGCACCGTCAGTGCTCCCACCACACAGCCATCACTGTCACTGCTCCCCCACGCAGCCAGCACTGTCAGTGCTCCCCCCACACAGCCAGCACTGTCAGTGCTCCCACCACAGAGCCAGCACTGTCAGTACTCCCACACGCAGCCAGCACTGTCAGTGCTCCCACCACACAGCCAGCACTGTCAGTGCACCCCCTACACAGCCAGCACTGTCAGTGCACCCCCCACACAGCCAGCACTGTCAGTGCTCCCACCACACAGCCAACACTGTCAGTGCACCCCCCACACAGCCAGCACTGTCAGTGCTCTCCCCACACAGCCAGCCCTGTCAGTGCACCCCCCACACAGCCAGCACTGTCAGTGCTCCCACCACACAGCCAGCACTGTAAGTGCTCCCCCACACAGCCAGCACTGTCAGTGCTCCCACCAAACAGCCAGTACTGTCAGTGCTCCCACCACACAGCCAGCACTGTCACTGCTCCCCCACACAGCCAGCACTGTCAGTGCTCCCCAACGCAGCCAGCACTGTCAGTGCTCCCCCCACACAGCCAGCACTGTCAGTGCTCCCACACGCAGCCAGCACTTTCAGTGCTCCCACCACACAGCCAGCACTGTCAGTGCACCCCCCACACAGCCAGCACTGTCAGTGCTCCCACCACACAGCCAACACTGTCAGTGCACCCCCCACACAGCCAGCACTGTCAGTGCTCTCCCCACACAGCCAGCCCTGTCAGTGCACCCCCCACACAGCCAGCACTGTCAGTGCTCCCACCACACAGCCAGCACTGTAAGTGCTCCCCCACACAGCCAGCACTGTCAGTGCTCCCACCAAACAGCCAGTACTGTCAGTGCTCCCACCACACAGCCAGCACTGTCACTGCTCCCCCACACAGCCAGCACTGTCAGTGCTCCCCAACGCAGCCAGCACTGTCAGTGCTCCCCGCACACAGCCAGCACTGTCAGTGCTCCCCCACACAGCCAGCACTGTCAGTGCTCCCACCACACAGCCAGCACTTTCAGTGCTCCCCCACACACAGCCAGCACTGTCGGTGCTCCCACCACACAGCCAGCACTGTCAGTGCTCCCCACACAGGCAGCACTGTCAGTGCTCCCCCACACAGCCAGCACTGTCAGTGCTCCCCCCACACAGCCAGCACTGTCGGTGCTCCCACCACACAGCCAGCGCGGACAGTGCTCCCCCCACACAGCCAGCACTGTCAGTGCTCCCACCACACAGCCAGCGCTGTCAGTGCTCCCCCCACACAGCCAGCACTGTCAGTGCTCCCACCACACAGCCAGCACTGTCAGTACTCCACCCACACAGCCAGCACTGCCAGTGCTCCCCCCACACAGCCAACACTGTCAGTGCACCCCACACAGCCAGCACTGACAGTGCTCCCCCCACACAGCCAGCACTCTCACTGCTCCCACCCCACACAGCCAGCACTGTCAGTGCTCCCACAACACAGCCAGCACTGTCAGTGCTCCCGCACACAGCCACGCTATCAGTGCTAAACTCACACAGCCAGCACTGCCAGTGCTCCCGCCACACAGCCAGCGCTGTCAGTGCTCCCCACACAGTCAGCACTGTCAATGCTCCCCCACACAGCCAGCACTGTCAGTGCTCCCACCACACAGCCAGCACTGTCAGTGCTCCCGCCACACAGCCAGCACTGTCAGTGCTCCCCCCACACAGCCAGCACTGCCAGTGCTCCCACCACACAGCCAGCACTGTCAGTGCTCCGCCCACACAGCCAGCACTATCAGTGCTCCCCCCACACAGCCAGCACTGACAGTGCTCCCACCACACAGCCAGCACTGTCAGTGCTCCCACACACACAGCCAGCACTGTCAGTGCTCCCACCACGCAGCCAGCACTGGCTGTGCTCCCACCACACGGCCAGCACTGTCTGTGCTCCCACCACACAGCCAGCACTGTCTGTGCTCCCACCACACAGCCAGCACTGTCTGTGCTCCGACCACACAGCCAGCAGTGTCAGTGCTCCCACCACACAGCCAGCACTGTCAGTGCTCCCACCACACAGCCAGCACTGTTAGTGCTCCCACCACACAGCCAGCACTGTCAGTGCTCCCACCACACAGCCAGCACTGTCAGTGCTCCCACCATACAGCCATCCCTGTCAGGGCTCCCCCACACAGCCAGCACTGCCAGCGCTGCTCCTACACAGTCGGCACTGTCAGTGCGCCCCCACACAGCCAGCACTGTCAGTGCTCCCCACACACAGCCAGCACTGTCAGTGCTCCCCCACACAGCCAACACTGTCAGTGCTCCCACTACACAGCCAGCACTGTCAGTGCTCCCACTACACAGCCAGCACTGTCAGTGCTCCCCCACACAGTCAGTGCTCCCACCACACAGCCAGCACTGCCAGTGCTCCCTCAAGACAGCCAGCACTGTCAGTGCTCCCCAACACAGTCAGCACTGTCAGTGCTCCCCCACACAGCCAGCACTGTCAGTGCTCCCACCCCCACACAGCCAGCACTGACTGGGCTCCCCCCACACAGTCAGCACTGTCAGTGCTACCACCACACAGCCAGCACTGTCAGTGCTCCCCCCACACAGTCAGCACTGTCAGTGCTCCCACACACAGTCGGCACTGTCAGTGCTCCCACACACAGCCAGCAGTGTCAGTGCTCCCCACACACAGCCAGCACTGTCAGTGCTCCCACTACACAGCCAGCACTGCCAGTGCTCCCACCACACAGCCAGCACTGCCAGTTCTCCACGCACAGCCAGCACTGTCAGTGCTCCCACCACACAGTCAGCACTGTCAGTGCTCCCCCACACAGCCAGCACTGTCAGTGCTCCCACCACACAGCCAGTACTGTCAGTGCTCCCCCACACAGTCAGTGCTCCCACCAGACAGCCAGCACTGTCAGTGCTCCCCCACACAGGCAGCACTGTCAGTGCTCCCCACACAGCCAGCACTGTCAGTGCTCCCCCCCGCACAGCCAGCACTGTCAGTGCTCCCACCACACAGCCAGCACTGTCAGTGCTCCCCCCACACAGCCAGCACTGTCAGTGCTCCCACCACACAGCCAGCACTGTCAGTGCTACCCCACACAGCCAGCACTGTCAGTGCTCCCACCACACAGCCAGCAATGTCAGTGCTCCCCACAAAGCCAGCACTGTCAGTGCTCCCACCACACAGCCAGCACTGTCAGTGCTCCCCTCACACAGCCAGCACTGTCAGTGCTCCCACCACACAGCCAGCACTGTCAGTGCTCCCACCCCCACACAGCCAGCACTGTCAGTGCTCCCCCCACACAGCCAGCACTGTCAGTGCTCCCACCACACAGCCAGCACTGTCAGTGCTCCCACCCCCACACAGCCAGCACTGTCAGTGCTCCCACCACACAGCCAGCACTGTTAGTGCTCCCACCACACAGCCAGCACTGTCAGTGCTCCCACCACACAGCCAGCACTGTCAGTGCTCCCACCATACAGCCATCCCAGTCAGGGCTCCCCCCACACAGCCAGCACTGCCAGCGCTGCTCCTACACAGTCGGCACTGTCAGTGCTCCCCCACACAGCCAGCACTGTCAGTGCTCCCCACACACAGCCAGCACTGTCAGTGCTCCCCCACACAGCCAACACTGTCAGTGCTCCCACTACACAGCCAGCACTGTCAGTGCTCCCACTACACAGCCAGCACTGTCAGTGCTCCCCCCACACAGCCAGCACTGTTAGTGTTCCCACTACACAGCCAGCACTGTCAGTGCTCCCCCACACAGTCAGTGCTCCCACCACACAGCCAGCACTGTCAATTCTCCCCACCACACAGCCAGCAGCGCCAGTGCTCCCTCAAGACAGCCAGCACTGTCAGTGCTCCCCAACACAGTCAGCACTGTCAGTGCTCCCCCACACAGCCAGCACTGTCAGTGCTCCCACCCCCACACAGCCAGCACTGACTGGGCTCCCCCCACACAGTCAGCACTGGCAGTGCTCCCCCCACACAGTCAGCACTGTCAGTGCTCCCACACTCAGTCGGCACTGTCAGTGCTCCCACACACAGCCAGCAGTGTCAGTGCTCCCCACACACAGCCAGCACTGTCAGTGCTCCCACTACACAGCCAGCACTGCCAGTGCTCCCACCACACAGCCAGCACTGCCAGTTCTCCACCCACAGCCAGCACTGTCAGTGCTCCCACCACACAGCCAGCACTGTCAGTGCTCCCACCACACAGCCAGTACTGTCAGTGCTTCCCCACACAGTCAGTGCTCCCACCAGACAGCCAGCACTGTCAGTGCTCCCCCACACAGACAGCACTGTCAGTGCTCCCCACACAGCCAGCACTGTCAGTGCTCCCCCCGCACAGCCAGCACTGTCAGTGCTCCCACCACATAGCCAGCACTGTCAGTGCTCCCCCACACAGCCAGCACTGTCAGTGCTCCCACCACACAGCCAGCACTGTCAGTGCTACCCCACACAGCCAGCACTGTCAGTGCTCCCACCACGCAGCCAGCAATGTCAGTGCTCCCCACACAGCCAGCACTGTCAGTGTTCCCACCACACAGCCAGCACTGTCAGTGCTCCCCTCACACAGCCAGCACTGTCAGTGCTCCCACCACACAGCCAGCACTGTCAGTGCTCCCACCCCCACACAGCCAGCACTGTCAGTGCTCCCCCCACACAGCCAGCACTGTCAGTGCTCCCACCACACAGCCAGCACTGTCAGTGTTCCCACCCCACACAGCAAGCACTGTCAGTGCTCCCCCACACAGCCAGCACTGTCAGTGCTCCCCACACAGCCAGCACTGTCAGTGCTCCCCCACACAGCCAGCACTGTCAGTGCTCCCCACACAGGCAGCACTGTCAGTGCTCCCCCCACACAGCCAGCACTGTCAGTGCTCCCCACACAGCCAGCACTGCCAGTGCACTCCCCCCCACAGCCAGCACTGCCAGTGCACCCCCCACACAGCCTGCACTGTCAGTGCTCCCACCACACAGCCAGCACTGTCAGTGCTCCCCCCACACAGCCAGCACTGTCAGTGCTCCCACCACAGAGCCAGCACTGTCAGTGCACTCCCCACCCCACAGAGCCAGCAGTGCCAGTGCACTCCCCCCCCACAGAGCCAGCACTGCCAGTGCACTCCCCCCCACTGAGCCAGCACTGCCAGTGCACTTCCCCCCCCACAGAGCCAGAACTGCCAGTGCACTTCCCCCCCACAGAGCCAGCACTGTCAATGCTCCCACCACACAGCCAGCACTGTCATTGCTCCCCCACACAGCCAGCACTGTCAGTGCTCCCACCACACAGCCAGCACCGTCAGTGCTTCCCCACACAGCCAGCACTGTCAGTGCTCCCATCACACAGCCAGCACTGTCAGTGCTCCCCACACAGCCAGCACTGTCAGTGCTCCCCCCACACAGCCAGCATTGTCAGTGCTCCCCCACACAGCTAGCACTGTCAGTGCTCCCACCACACAGCCAGCAATGCTAGTGCTCCACCCACACAGCCAGCAATGTCAGTGCTCCCACCACACAGCCAGCACTGTTAGTGCTCCCCCACACAGCCAGCACTGTCAGTGCTCCCACCACACAGCCAGCACTGTCAGTGCTCCCCACACAGCCAGCACTGTCATTGCACTTCCCCCCTTCAGAGCCAGCACTGCCAGTGCACTTCCCCCCACACAGCCAGCACTCTAATTGCACTTCCCCCCCACACAGCCAGCACTGTCAGTGCTCCCACCACACAGTCAGCACTGTCAGTGCTCCCACCACACAGCCAGCAATGTCTGTGCTCCCGCCACAGCCAGCACTGACAGTGCTCCCCCACACTGCCACACTGCCAGTGCTCCCACCACACAGCCAGCACTGCCAGTGCTCCCACCACACAGCCAGAACTGCCAGTGCACCACCCACACAGCCAGCACTGTCAGTGCTCCCCCACACAGGCAGCACTGTCAGTGCCCCCCCCCACAGCCAGCACAGTCAGTGCTCCCACCACACAGCCAGAACTGCCAGTGCACCCCCCCCCCACAGAGCCAGCACTCCATTGCACTTCCCCCTCCCCACCCCACAGCCAGCACTGTCAGTGCTCCCCACACAGGCAGCACTGTCAGTGCTCCCCCCCACAGCCAGCACTGGTAGTGCACTCCCCCCCCACAGAGCCAGCACTGCCAGTGCACTTACCCCACCCACAGAGCCAGCACTGCCAGTGCACTCCCCCCCACAGAGCCAGCACTGCCATTGCACTTCCCCCCCACACAGCCAGCACTGTCAGTGCTCCCACCACACAGCCAGCACTGTCAGTGCTCCCACCACACAGCCAGAACTGCCAGTGCACCCCCAACACAGCCAGCACTGTCAGTGCTCCCCCCACACAGCCAGCACTGTCAGTGCTCCCCCACACAGCCAGCACTGCCAGTGCACTTCCCCCCCCCACAGCCAGCACTGTCAGTGCTTCCCCACACAGCCAGCACTGTCAGTGCTGCCCCCACAGCCAGAACTGCCAGTGCACCCACCACATAGCCAGCACTGTCAGTGCTCCCACCACACAGCCAGCACTGTCAGTGCTCCCCCCACACAGCCAGCACTGTCAGTGCTTCCCCCACACAGCCAGCACTGTCAGTGCTCCCCCACACAGCCAGAACTGCCAGTGCTCTCACCACATAGCCAGCACTGTCAGTGCTCCCACCACACAGCCAGCACTGTCAGTGCTCCCCCCACACAGCCAGCACTGTCAGTGCTCCCCCACACAGCCAGCACTGTCAGTGCTCCCCACACAGCCAGCACTGTCAGTGCTCCCCCACACAGCCAGCATTGTCAGTGCTCCCCCACACAGCTAGCACTGTCAGTGCTCCCACCACACAGCCAGCAACGCTAGTGCTCCACCCACACAGCCAGCAATGTCAGTGCTCCCACAACACAGCCAGCACTGTCAGTGCTCCCCCACAAAGCCAGCACTGTCAGTGCTCCCACCACACAGCCAGCACTGTCAGTGCTCCCCCACACAGCCAGCACTGTCAGTGCTCCCCACACAGGCAGCACTGTCAGTGCTCCCCCCACACAGCCAGCACTGTCAGTGCTCCCCACACAGCCAGCACTGCCAGTGCACTCCCCCCCCACAGCCAGCACTGCCAGTGCACCCCCCACACAGCCTGCACTGTCAGTGCTCCCACCACACAGCCAGCACTGTCAGTGCTCCCCCACACAGCCAGCACTGTCAGTGCTCCCACCACAGAGCCAGCACTGTCAGTGCACTCCCCACCCCACAGAGCCAGCAGTGCCAGTGCACTACCCCCCCACAGAGCCAGCACTGCCAGTGCACTCCCCCCCACTGAGCCAGCACTGCCAGTGCACTTCCCCCCCCCACAGAGCCAGAACTGCCAGTGCACTTCCCCCCCACAGAGCCAGCACTGTCAATGCTCCCACCACACAGCCAGCACTGTCATTGCTCCCCCACACAGCCAGCACTGTCAGTGCTCCCACCACACAGCCAGCACCGTCAGTGCTTCCCCACACAGCCAGCACTGTCAGTGCTCCCATCACACAGCCAGCACTGTCAGTGCTCCCCACACAGCCTGCACTGTCAGTGCTCCCCCCACACAGCCAGCATTGTCAGTGCTCCCCCACAAAGCTAGCACTGTCAGTGCTCCCACCACACAGCCAGCAATGCTAGTGCTCCACCCACACAGCCAGCAATGTCAGTGCTCCCACCACACAGCCAGCACTGTCAGTGCTCCCCCACACAGCCAGCACTGTCAGTGCTCCCACCACACAGCCAGCACTGTCAGTGCTCCTCCACACAGCCAGCACTGTCATTGCACTTCCCCCCCTTCAGAGCCAGCACTGCCAGTGCACTTCCCCCCACAGAGCCAGCACTCTAATTGCACTTCCCCCCCACACAGCCAGCACTGTCAGTGCTCCCACCACACAGTCAGCACTGTCAGTGCTCCCACCACACAGTCAGCACTGTCAGTGCTCCCCCACACAGCCAGCACTGTCAGTGCTCCCACCACACAGCCAGTACTGTCAGTGCTCCCCCACACAGTCAGTGCTCCCACCAGACAGCCAGCACTGTCAGTGCTCCCCCACACAGGCAGCACTGTCAGTGCTCCCCACACAGCCAGCACTGTCAGTGCTCCCCCCGCACAGCCAGCACTGTCAGTGCTCCCACCACACAGCCAGCACTGTCAGTGCTCCCCCCACACAGCCAGCACTGTCAGTGCTCCCACCACACAGCCAGCACTGTCAGTGCTACCCCACACAGCCAGCACTGTCAGTGCTCCCACCACACAGCCAGCAATGTCAGTGCTCCCCACACAGCCAGCACTGTCAGTGCTCCCACCACACAGCCAGCACTGTCAGTGCTCCCCTCACACAGCCAGCACTGTCAGTGCTCCCACCACACAGCCAGCACTGTCAGTGCTCCCACCCCCACACAGCCACACTGTCAGTGCTCCCCCCACACAGCCAGCACTGTCAGTGCTCCCACCACACAGCCAGCACTGTCAGTGCTCCCACCCCACACAGCCAGCACTGTCAGTGCTCCCACCACACAGCCAGCACTGTTAGTGCTCCCACCACACAGCCAGCACTGTCAGTGCTCCCACCACACAGCCAGCACTGTCAGTGCTCCCACCATACAGCCATCCCTGTCAGGGCTCCCCCACACAGCCAGCACTGCCAGCGCTGCTCCTACACAGTCGGCACTGTCAGTGCTCCCCCACACAGCCAGCACTGTCAGTGCTCCCCACACACAGCCAGCACTGTCAGTGCTCCCTCACACAGCCAACACTGTCAGTGCTCCCACTACACAGCCAGCACTGTCAGTGCTCCCACTACACAGCCAGCACTGTCAGTGCTCCCCCCACACAGCCAGCACTGTTAGTGTTCCCACTACACAGCCAGCACTGTCAGTGCTCCCCCACACAGTCAGTGCTCCCACCACACAGCCAGCACTGTCAATTCTCCCCACCACACAGCCAGCACTGCCAGTGCTCCCTCAAGACAGCCAGCACTGTCAGTGCTCCCCAACACAGTCAGCACTGTCAGTGCTCCCCCACACAGCCAGCACTGTCAGTGCTCCCACCCCCACACAGCCAGCACTGACTGGGCTCCCCCCACACAGTCAGCACTGTCAGTGCTCCCCCACACAGTCAGCACTGTCAGTGCTCCCACACACAGTCGGCACTGTCAGTGCTCCCACACACAGCCAGCAGTGTCAGTGCTCCACACACACAGCCAGCACTGTCAGTGCTCCCACTACACAGCCAGCACTGCCAGTGCTCCCACCACACAGCCAGCACTGCCAGTTCTCCACCCACAGCCAGCACTGTCAGTGCTCCCACCACACAGCCAGCACTGTCAGTGCTCCCACCACACAGCCAGTACTGTCAGTGCTTCCCCACACAGTCAGTGCTCCCACCAGACAGCCAGCACTGTCAGTGCTCCCCCACACAGACAGCACTGTCAGTGCTCCCCACACAGCCAGCACTGTCAGTGCTCCCCCCGCACAGCCAGCACTATCAGTGCTCCCACCACATAGCCAGCACTGTCAGTGCTCCCCCACACAGCCAGCACTGTCAGTGCTCCCACCACACAGCCAGCACTGTCAGTGCTACCCCACACAGCCAGCACTGTCAGTGCTCCCACCACACAGCCAGCAATGTCAGTGCTCCCCACACAGCCAGCACTGTCAGTGCTCCCACCACACAGCCAGCACTGTCAGTGCTCCCCTCACACAGCCAGCACTGTCAGTGCTCCCACCACACAGCCAGCACTGTCAGTGCTCCCACCCCCACACAGCCAGCACTGTCAGTGCTCCCCCCACACAGCCAGCACTGTCAGTGCTCCCACCACACAGCCAGCACTGTCAGTGTTCCCACCCCACACAGCCAGCACTGTCAGTGCTCCCCCACACAGCCAGCACTGTCAGTGCTCCCCTCACACAGCCAGCACTGCCTTTGCACCCCCCACACAGTCAGCACTGTCAGTGTCCCTCCCACACAGGCAGCACTGTCAGTGCTCCCCACACAGCCAGCACTGTCAGTGCTCCCGCACACAGCCAGCACTGTCAGTGCTCCCCACACAGGCAGCACTGTCAGTGCTCCCCCACACAGCCAGCACTGTCAGTGCTCCCCACACAGCCAGCACTGCCAGTGCACTCCCCCCCCACAGCCAGCACTGCCAGTGCACCCCCCACACAGCCTGCACTGTCAGTGCTCCCACCACACAGCCAGCACTGTCAGTGCTCCCCCACACAGCCAGCACTGTCAGTGCTCCCACCACAGAGCCAGCACTGTCAGTGCACTCCCCACCCCACAGAGCCAGCAGTGCCAGTGCACTTCCCCCCCCCCACAGAGCCAGAACTGCCAGTGCACTCCCCCCCACTGAGCCAGCACTGCCAGTGCACTTCCCCCCCCACAGAGCCAGAACTGCCAGTGGACGTCCCCCCCACAGAGCCAGCACTGTCAATGCTCCCACCACACAGCCAGCACTGTCATTGCTCCCCCACTCAGCCAGCACTGTCAGTGCTCCCACCACACAGCCAGCACCGTCAGTGCTTCCCCACACAGCCAGCACTGTCAGTGCTCCCATCACACAGCCAGCACTGTCAGTGCTCCCCACACAGCCAGCACTGTCAGTGCTCCCCCCACACAGCCAGCATTGTCAGTGCTCCCCCACACAGCTAGCACTGTCAGTGCTCCCACCACACAGCCAGCAATGCTAGTGCTCCACCCACACAGCCAGCAATGTCAGTGCTCCCACCACACAGCCAGCACTGTCAGTGCTCCCCCACACAGCCAGCACTGTCCGTGCTCCCACCACACAGCCAGCACTGTCAGTGCTCCCCCACACAGCCAGCACTGTCATTGCACTTCCCCCCCTTCAGAGCCAGCACTGCCAGTGCACTTCCCCCCACACAGCCAGCACTCTAATTGCACTTCCCCCCCACACAGCCAGCACTGTCAGTGCTCCCACCACACAGTCAGCACTGTCACTGCTCCCACCACACAGTCAGCAATGTCTGTGCTCCCGCCACAGCCAGCACTGACAGTGCTCCCCCACACTGCCACACTGCCAGTGCTCCCACCACACAGCCAGCACTGCCAGTGCTCCCACCACACAGCCAGAACTGCCAGTGCACCACCCACACAGCCAGCACTGTCAGTGCTCCCCCACACAGGCAGCACTGTCAGTGCCCCCCCCACAGCCAGCACAGTCAGTGCTCCCACCACACAGCCAGAACTGCCAGTGCACCCCCCCCCACAGAGCCAGCACTCCATTGCACTTCCCCCCCCCCCCACAGCCAGCACTGTCAGTGCTCCCCACACAGGCAGCACTGTCAGTGCTCCCCCCCACAGCCAGCACTGGTAGTGCACTCCCCCCCCACAGAGCCAGCACTGTCAGTGCACTTCCCCCCACAGAGCCAGCACTGCCAGTGCACTTACACCACCCACAGAGCCAGCACTGCCAGTGCACTCCCCCCACAGAGCCAGCACTGCCATTGCACTTCCCCCCCACACAGCCAGCACAGTCAGTGCTCCCACCACACAGCCAGCACTGTCAGTGCTCCCACCACACAGCCAGAACTGCCAGTGCACCCCCAACACAGCCAGCACTGTCAGTGCTCCCCACACAGCCAGCACTGTCAGTGTTCCCACCACACAGCCAGAACTGCCAGTGCATCCCCCCCCCACAGCCAGCACTGTCAGTGCTCCTACCACACAGCCAGCACTGTCAGTGCACTTCCCCCCTCCCCCACAGCCAGCACTGTTAGTGCTCCCCCCACACAGGCAGCACTGTCAGTGCTCCCCCCACACATCCAGCACTGTCAGTGCTCCCCCACACAGCCAGCACTGTCAGTGCTCCCCCACACAGCCAGCACTGCCAGTGCACTTCCCCCCCCACAGCCAGCACTGTCAGTGCTTCCCCACACAGCCAGCACTGTCAGTGCTCCCCCCACACAGCCAGAACTGCCAGTGCACCCACCACATAGCCAGCACTGTCAGTGCTCCCACCACACAGCCAGCACTGTCAGTGCTCCCCCCCACACAGCCAGCACTGTCAGTGCTTCCCCCACACAGCCAGCACTGTCAGTGCTCCCCCACACAGCCAGAACTGCCAGTGCTCTCACCACATAGCCAGCACTGTCAGTGCTCCCACCACACAGCCAGCACTGTCAGTGCTCCCCCCACACAGCCAGCACTGTCAGTGCTCCCCCACACAGCCAGCACTGTCAGTGCTCCCCACACAGCCAGCACTGTCAGTGCTCCCCCACACAGCCAGCATTGTCAGTGCTCCCCCACACAGCTAGCACTGTCAGTGCTCCCACCACACAGCTAGCAATGCTAGTGCTCCACCCACACAGCCAGCAATGTCAGTGCACCCACAACACAGCCAGCACTGTCAGTGCTCCCCCACACAGCCAGCACTGTCAGTGCTCCCACCACACAGCCAGCACTGTCAGTGCTCCCCCACACAGCCAGCACTGTCATTGCACTTCCCCCCCTTCAGAGCCAGCACTGCCAGTGCACTTCCCCCCACACAGCCAGCACTGTCATTGCACTTCCCCCCCTTCAGAGCCAGCACTGCCATTGCACTTCCCCCCCACACAGCCAGCACTGTCAGTGCTCCCACCACACAGTCAGCACTGTCAGTGCTCCCACCACACAGCCAGCAATGTCTGTGCTCCCGCCACAGCCAGCACTTACAGTGCTCCCCCACACTGCCACACTGCCAGTGCTCCCACCACACAGCCAGCACTGTCAGTGCTCCCACCACACAGCCAGAACTGCCAGTGCACCACCCACACAGCCAGCACTGTCAGTGCTCCCCCACACAGGCAGCACTGTCAGTGCCCCCCCCCCCACAGCCAGCACAGTCAGTGCTCCCACCACACAGCCAGAACTGCCAGTGCACCCCACCCCACAGAGCCAGCACTGCCATTGCACTTCCCCCCCCCCCCCACAGCCAGCACTGTCAGTGCTCCCCACACAGGCAGCACTGTCAGTGCTCCCCCCCACAGCCAGCACTGGTAGTGCACTTCCCCCCACAGAGCCAGCACTGCCAGTGCACTTACCCCACCCACAGAGCCAGCACTGCCAGTGCACTCCCCCCACAGAGCCAGCACTGCCATTGCACTTCCCCCCCACACAGCCAGCACTGTCAGTGCTCCCACCACACAGCCAGCACTGTCAGTGCTCCCACCACACAGCCAGAACTGCCAGTGCTCCCACCACACAGCCAGCACTGTCAGTGCTCCCACCACACAGCCAGCACTGTCAGTGCTCCCACCACACAGCCAGCAGTGTCAGTGCTCCCCACACAGCCAGCACTGTCAGTGCTCCCACCACACAGCCAGAACTGCCAGTGCTCCTACCACACAGCCAGCACTGTCAGTGCTCCCCACACAGCCAGCACTGTCAGTGCACCCCCAACACAGCCAGCACTGTCAGTGCTCCCCACACAGCCAGCACTGTCAGTGCTCCCACCACACAGCCAGAACTGCCAGTGCATCCCCCCCCCCACAGCCAGCACTGTCAGTGCTCCTACCACACAGCCAGCACTGTCAGTGCTCCCCCACACAGCCAGCACTGACAGTGCTCCCCCACACAGCCTGCACTGTCAGTGCTCCCCACACAGGCAGCACTGTCAGTGCCCCCCCACACAGCCAGCACTGCCAGTGCACTTCCCCCCTCCCCCACAGCCAGCACTGTTAGTGCTCCCCCACACAGGCAGCACTGTCAGTGCTCCCCACACAGGCAGCACTGTCAGTGCTCCCCCCACACAGCCAGCACTCTCAGTGCTCCCCCACACAGCCAGCACTGCCAGTGCACTTCCCCCCCTTCACAGCCAGCACTGTCAGTGCTTCCCCACACAGCTAGCACTGTCAGTGCTCCCCCACACAGCCAGAACTGCCAGTACTCCCACCACATAGCCAGCACTGTCAGTGCTCCCACCACACAGCCAGCACTGTCAGTGCTCCCCCCACACAGCCAGCACTGTCAGTGCTTCCCCCACACAGCCTGCACTGTATGTGCTCCCCCCACACAGCCAGAACTGCCAGTGCTCCCACCACATAGCCAGCACTGTCAGTGCTCCCCCCACACAGCCAGCACTGTCAGTGCTCCCCCACACAGCCAGCACTGTCAGTGCTTCCCCCACACAGCCAGCACTGTCAGTGCTCCCATCACACAGCCAGCACTGTCAGTGCTCCCATCACACAGCCAGCACTGTCAGTGCTCCCACCAGAGAGCCAGCACTGTCAGTGCACTTCCCCCCCACAGAGCCAGCACTGCCAGTGCACTTCCCCCCCGCCACAGAGCCAGCACTGCCATTGCACTTCCCCCCCCCCACAAAGGCAGCACTGTCAGTGCTCCCCCACAGCCAGCACTTCCAGTGCACTTCCCCCCTTCAGAGCCAGCACTGCCAGTGCACTTCCCCCCACAGAGCCAGCACTGCCAGTGCAGGTACCCCACCCACAGAGCAAGCATTGCCAGTGCACTCCCCCCCACAGAGCCAGCACTGCCAGCACTGCCATTGCACTTCCCCCCCACACAGCCAGCACTGTCAGTGCTCCCACCACACAGCCAGCAATGTCAGTCCTCCCCCCACACTGCCAGCACTGCCAGTCCCCCCACCACACAGCCAGCACTGTCAGTGCTACCCCTCAAAAAGCCTGCACTGTCAGTGCTCCCCACACACAGCCAGCACTGTCAGTGCTCCCCCACACAGCCAGCCCTGTCAGTGCTCCCACCACACAGCCAGAACTGCCGGTGCACCCCCCACAGAGCCAGCACTGTCAATGCTCCCACCACACAGCCAGCACTGTCATTGCTCCCCCACTCAGCCAGCACTGTCAGTGCTCCCACCACACAGCCAGCACCGTCAGTGCTTCCCCACACAGCCAGCACTGTCAGTGCTCCCATCACACAGCCAGCACTGTCAGTGCTCCCCACACAGCCAGCACTGTCAGTGCTCCCCCCACACAGCCAGCATTGTCAGTGCTCCCCCACACAGCTAGCACTGTCAGTGCTCCCACCACACAGCCAGCAATGCTAGTGCTCCACCCACACAGCCAGCAATGTCAGTGCTCCCACCACACAGCCAGCACTGTCAGTGCTCCCCCACACAGCCAGCACTGTCCGTGCTCCCACCACACAGCCAGCACTGTCAGTGCTCCCCCACACAGCCAGCACTGTCATTGCACTTCCCCCCCTTCAGAGCCAGCACTGCCAGTGCACTTCCCCCCACACAGCCAGCACTCTAATTGCACTTCCCCCCCACACAGCCAGCACTGTCAGTGCTCCCACCACACAGTCAGCACTGTCACTGCTCCCACCACACAGTCAGCAATGTATGTGCTCCCGCCACAGCCAGCACTGACAGTGCTCCCCCACACTGCCACACTGCCAGTGCTCCCACCACACAGCCAGCACTGCCAGTGCTCCCACCACACAGCCAGAACTGCCAGATCACCACCCACACAGCCAGCACTGTCAGTGCTCCCCCACACAGGCAGCACTGTCAGTGCCCCCCCCACAGCCAGCACAGTCAGTGCTCCCACCACACAGCCAGAACTGCCAGTGCACCCCCCCCCCCACAGAGCCAGCACTCCATTGCACATCCCCCCCCCCCACAGCCAGCACTGTCAGTGCTCCCCACACAGGCAGCACTGTCAGTGCTCCCCCCCACAGCCAGCACTGGTAGTGCACTCCCCCCCCACAGAGCCAGCACTGTCAGTGCACTTCCCCCCACAGAGCCAGCACTGCCAGTGCACTTACACCACCCACAGAGCCAGCACTGCCAGTGCACTCCCCCCACAGAGCCAGCACTGCCATTGCACTTCCCCCCCACACAGCCAGCACAGTCAGTGCTCCCACCACACAGCCAGCACTGTCAGTGCTCCCACCACACAGCCAGAACTGCCAGTGCACCCCCAACACAGCCAGCACTGTCAGTGCTCCCCACACAGCCAGCACTGTCAGTGTTCCCACCACACAGCCAGAACTGCCAGTGCATCCCCCCCCCACAGCCAGCACTGTCAGTGCTACTACCACACAGCCAGCACTGTCAGTGCACTTCCCCCCTCCCCCACAGCCAGCACTGTTAGTGCTCCCCCCACACAGGCAGCACTGTCAGTGCTCCCCCCACACATCCAGCACTGTCAGTGCTCCCCCCACACAGCCAGCACTGTCAGTGCTCCCCCACACAGCCAGCACTGCCAGTGCACTTCCCCCCCCACAGCCAGCACTGTCAGTGCTTCCCCACACAGCCAGCACTGTCAGTGCTCCCCCCACACAGCCAGAACTGCCAGTGCACCCACCACATAGCCAGCACTGTCAGTGCTCCCACCACACAGCCAGCACTGTCAGTGCTCCCCCCACACAGCCAGCACTGTCAGTGCTTCCCCCACACAGCCAGCACTGTCAGTGCTCCCCCACACAGCCAGAACTGCCAGTGCTCTCACCACATAGCCAGCACTGTCAGTGCTCCCACCACACAGCCAGCACTGTCAGTGCTCCCCCCACACAGCCAGCACTGTCAGTGCTCCCCCACACAGCCAGCACTGTCAGTGCTCCCCACACAGCCAGCACTGTCAGTGCTCCCCCACACAGCCAGCATTGTCAGTGCTCCCCCACACAGCTAGCACTGTCAGTGCTCCCACCACACAGCTAGCAATGCTAGTGCTCCACCCACACAGCCAGCAATGTCAGTGCACCCACAACACAGCCAGCACTGTCAGTGCTCCCCCACACAGCCAGCACTGTCAGTGCTCCCACCACACAGCCAGCACTGTCAGTGCTCCCCCACACAGCCAGCACTGTCATTGCACTTCCCCCCCTTCAGAGCCAGCACTGCCAGTGCACTTCCCCCCACACAGCCAGCACTGTCATTGCACTTCCCCCCCTTCAGAGCCAGCACTGCCATTGCACTTCCCCCCCACACAGCCAGCACTGTCAGTGCTCCCACCACACAGTCAGCACTGTCAGTGCTCCCACCACACAGCCAGCAATGTCTGTGCTCCCGCCACAGCCAGCACTTACAGTGCTCCCCCACACTGCCACACTGCCAGTGCTCCCACCACACAGCCAGCACTGCCAGTGCTCCCACCACACAGCCAGAACTGCCAGTGCACCACCCACACAGCCAGCACTGTCAGTGCTCCCCCACACAGGCAGCACTGTCAGTGCCCCCCCCACAGCCAGCATTGTCAGTGCTCCCACCACACAGCCAGAACTGCCAGTGCACCCCCCCACAGAGCCAGCACTGCCATTGCACTTCCCTCCCCCCACAGCCAGCACTGCCAGTGCACTTACCCCACCCACAGAGCCAGCACTGCCAGTGCACTCCCGCCCACAGAGCCAGCACTGCCAGCACTGCCATTGCACTTACGCCACCCACGGAGCCAGCACTGTCAGTGCTCCCCCCCACACAGCCAGCACTGTCAGTGCTCCCACCACACAGCCAGCACTGTCAGTGCTCCCCGCACACAGCCAGCACTGTCAGTGCTCCCACCACACAGCCAGCACTATCAGTGCTCCCCCCACACAGCCAGCACTGGCAGTGCTCCCCCAAACAGCCAGCACTGGCAGTGCTCCCACCACACAGCCAGCACTGTCAGTGCTCCCCGCACACAGCCAGCACTGTCAGTGCTCCCACCACACAGCCAGCACTATCAGTGCTCCCCCCACACAGCCAGCACTGGCAGTGCTCCCCCAAACAGCCAGCACTGGCAGTGCTCCCCCACACTCGGTCTGTGTCTCTGTCTGTGTCTCTGTCCCTGTCTCTGTCCCTGTCTCTGTCTCTGTCTCTGTCTCTGTCCCTGTCTCTGTCTCTGTCTCTGTCTCTGTCTCTGTCCCTGTCTCTGTCCCTGTCCCTGTCCCTGTCTCTGTCTGTGTCCCTGTCTCTGTCTGTGTCCCTGTCTCTGTCTGTGTCTGTGTCTCTGTCCCTGTCTCTCTCTCTGTCCCTGTCTCTGTCTGTGTCCCTGTCTCTGTCTGTCTCTGTCTGCGTCTCTGTGTCTGTCTCTGTCTGTGTCTCTGTCTGTGTCTCTGTCTGTCTGTGTGTCTCGCTGTGTCTCTGTGTCTGTCTGTGTCTCAGTCTCTGCCTCTGTCTGTGTCTCTCTGTCTGTCGGTGTCTGTGTCTCACTCTCTGTCTCTGTCTGTATCTCCGTGTCTGTCTGTGTCTCAGTCTCTGTCTCTGTCTGTGTCCCTGTCTCTGTCTGTGTCTCTGTCTCTATCTGTGTCTCTGTTTGTGTCTCTGTCTGTTTATGTGTCTCTGTCTGTTTCTGTGTCTCTGTCTGTGTCTGTTTCTGTGTCTCTGTCTGGGGCACATTCTGCTGCACAGACTGTGTTTAAGTGTGAGGCACACATCCAGCTGATCGGCAATGGGGGAGTCACACAAACCCAGCTGATCGGCAATGCGGGGAGTCACACACACCCAGCTGATCGGCAATGCGGGGAGTCACACACACCCAGCTGATCGGCATTGGGGGGTAGCACACACCCAGCTGATCGGCAATGCGGGGAAGCACACACCCAGCTGATCGGCAATGCGGGGAGTCACACACACCCAGCTGATCGGCAATGGGGGTAGCACACACCCAGCTGATCGGCCATGGTGGGAGCACATACCCAGCTGATCGGCAATGGGGGGAAGCACACACCCAGCTGATCGGCCATGGTGGGAGCACATACCCAGCTGATCGGCAATGCGGGTGAAGCACACACCCAGCTGATCGGCAATGGGGGGAAGCACACACCCAGCTGATCGGCAATGGGGGGAAGCACACTCCCAGCTGATCGGCAATGGGGGGAAGCACACACCCAGCTGATCGGCAATGGGGGGAAGCACATCCCAGCTGATCGGCAATGGGGGGAAGCACACACACAGCTGATGGGCCATGGGGGAGTCACACTGACCCAGCTGATCGGCCATGGGGGAGTCACACTGAACCAGCTGATCGGCCATGGGGGAGTCACACTGACCCAGCTGATCGGCCATGGGGGAGTCACACCCACCCACCGACAGTCTCTCCTGGTAATGTAGAATGGTAAATCTCTGCCTGTGTCTCTGCCTGTACCTGTCCAATTCTCTCTCTGTCTGTGTTTCTGTCTGTTTCTCTGTCTGTGTCTGTGTCCCTGTCTGTGTCTCTGTCTGTGTCTGTGTCTCTGTCTGTGTCTGTGTCCCTGTCCCTGTCTCTGTCTGTGTCTGTGTCCCTGTCTCTGTCTGTGTCCCTGTCTGTGTCTCTGTCTGTGTCTGTGTCCCTGTCTCTGTCTGTGTCTCTGTCTGTGTCTCCGTCTGTGTCGCTGACTCTGTCTCTGCCTGTGTCTCTGCCTGTGTCTCTGCCTGTGTCTGTGTCTCTGTCTCTGTCTGTGTCGCTGACTCTGTCTCTGCCTGTGTCTCTGCCTGTGTCTCTGTCTGTGTCTCTGTCTCGGTGTCTGTGTCTGTGTCGGTGTCGGTGTCGGTGTCTCTGTCTCTGTCTCTGTCTCGGTGTCTGTGTCGGTCTCGGTGTCTCTGTGTCCCTGAATCTGACTGCGTTTCTGTCTGTGTCTCTGCCTGTGTCTTTTTATCTCTCTCGGTCTGTGTCTGTCTGTGTTTCTGTCTGTGTCTCTGTCTGTATATCTGTCTGTGTCCCTGTCTCTGTCTTTGTTGGTGTCTGTGTTTCTGTGTCTGCCTGTGTCCCTGTCTGTGTCTCAGCCCGGGTCTCTGTCTGTGTCTCTGAATATGACTGCGTTTCTGTCTGTGTCTCTGCCTGTGTCTTTTTCTCTCTCTCGGTCTGTGTCTGTCTGTGTTCCTGTCTGTGTCTCTTTCACTGTCTGTGTCTGTGACTCTGTCTGTGTCTCTGTCTGTGTCTCTGTCTGTGTCTGTGTCTATGCCTGTGTCTGTGTCTCTGCCTGTGTCTGTGTCTCTGTCTCTGTCGCTGTTTCTGTCTGTTTCTCTGTCTATGTCTGTGTCTGTGTCTCTGTCTATATCTGTGCCTGTGTCTCTGTCTGTGCCTGTGTCCCTGTCTCTGTCTGTGTCTCTGTCTGTGTCTATGCCTCTGTCTGTGTCTGTCTCTGTCGCAGTCTCTGCCGCTGTCTGTGTCTCTGTCTGTGCCTCTGTCTGTGCCTGTGTCGGTGCCTGTGTCGGTGTCTGTGTCTCTGTGTCTGCCTGTGTCCCTGTATATGTCTGTGTCTCTGAATCTGACTGCGTTTATGTCTGTGGCTCTGCCTGTGTCTTTTTCTCTCTCTCGGTCTGTGTCTGTCTGTGTTTCTGTCTGTGTCTCTTTCTCTGTCTGTGCCTGTTTCTCTGTCTTTATCTCTGTCTGTGTCGCTGTCTTTGTGTGCGTCGCTGTGTCTGCCTGTGTCTCTGTCTCTGTCTGTATATCTGTCTGTGTCCCTGTCTCTGTTTGTGTTGGTGTCTGTGTCTCTGTGTCTGCCTGTGTCCCTGTAACTGTCTGTGTCTCAGCCCGGGTCTCTGTCTGTGTCTCTGAACCTGACTGCGTTTCTGTCTGTGTCTCTGACTGTGTCTTTTTCTCTCTCTCGGTCTGTGTCTGTCTGTGTTTCTGAGTCTGTGTCTGTGACTGTACCTGTGCCTGTGTCTGTGTCTCTGTCTGTGTCTCTGTGTCTCTGTATCTGTGTCTCTGTGTCTCTCTGTATCTGTGTCTCTGCCTGTGTCTCTGTGACTCTGTGTCTGTGTCTGTGTCTCTGTGTCTGTCTCTGTGTCTGTGTCTGTGTCTCTGTCTCTGTCTCTGTGTCTCTGTGTCAGAGGCTCTGTCTGTGTCTCTGTCTGTGTGTCTGTGTCTGTGTCTCTGTGTCTGTGTCTCTGTGTCTCTGTCTGAGTCTCTGTCTGTGTCTGTGTCTGTGTTTCTGTTTGTGTCTGTGTCTGTGTCTGTGTCTGTGTCTCTGTGTCTCTGTGTCTGTGTCTCTGTCTGTGTCTCTGTCTGTGTCTCTGTCTCTGTCTGTGTCACATTCTGCTGCACAGACTGTGTTTAGGTGTGAGGCACACACCCTGCTGATCGGCAATGCGGGGAAGCACACCACCCAGCTGATCGGCCATGGTGGGGGCACACATCCAGCTGATCGGCAATGGGGGGAAGCACACACCCAGCTGATCGGCAATGGGGGGAAACACACACCCAGCTGATCGGCCATGGTGGGGGCACACATCCAGCTGATCGGCAATGGGGGGAAGCACACAACCAGCTGATCGGCAATGGGGGGAAGCACAAAACCAGCTGATCGGCAATGCAGGGAAGGACAGACCCAGCTGATCGGCAATGCGGGGAAGCAGACACCCAGCTGATCGGCAAAGTGGGGAAGCACACACCCAGCTGATCGGCAATGGGGGGAAGCACACACCCAGCTGATCGGCAATGCGGGGAAGGACACTCCCAGCTGATCGGCAATGGGGGGAAGCACACACCCAGCTGATCGGCAATGGGGGGAAACACACACCCAGCTGATCGGCAATGCGGGGAAGGACAGACCCAGCTGATCGGCAATGCGGGGAAGCACACACCCAGCTGATCGGCAATGGGGGGAAGCACATACCCAGCTGATCGGCAATGGGGGGAAGCACACACCCAGCTGATCAGCAATGCGGGGAAGGACAGACCCAGCTGATCGGCAATGGGGGAAAGCACACACCCAGCTGATCGGCAATGGGGGGAAGCACACACGCAGCTGATCGGCAATGCGGGGAAGCACACACCCAGCTGATCGGCAATGGGGGAAAGCACACACCCAGCTGATCGGCAATGGGGGGAAGCACACACGCAGCTGATCGGCAATGCGGGGAAGGACACACCCAGCTGATCGGCAATGGGGGGAAGCACACACACAGCTGATCGGCAATGGGGGAAAGCACACACCCAGCTGATCGGCAATGGGGGGAAGCACACACCCAGCTGATCGGCAATGGGGGGAAGCACACACCCAGCTGATCGGCAATGGGGGGAAGGACAGACCCAACTGATCGGCAATGGGGGGAAGCACACACCCAGCTGATCGGCAATGGGGGGAAGGACACACCCAGCTGATCGGCAATGCAGGGAAGGACACACCCAGCTGATCGGCAAAGGGGGGAAGCACACACCCAGCTGATCGGCAATGCGGGGAAGCACACACCCAGCTGATCGGCAACGCGGGGAAGGACACACCCAGCTGATCGGCAATGGGGGGAAGCACACACCCAGCTGATCGGCAATGCGGGGAAGCACACACCCAGCTGATCGGCAATGCGGGGAAGCACACACCCAGCTGATCGGCAATGGGGGGAAGGACAGGCCCAGCTGATCGGCAATGCGGGGAAGCACACACCCAGCTGATCGGCAATGCGGGGCAGGACACTCCCAGCTGATCGGCAATGGGGGGAAGCACACACCCAGCTGATCGGCAATGGGGGGAAGCACACACCCAGCTGATCGGCATGGGGGGGAAGCACACACCCAGCTGATCGGCAATGCGGGGAAGCACACACCCAGCTGATCGGCAATGGGGGGAAGCACACTCCCAGCTGATCGGCAATGCGGGGAAGCACACACCCAGCTGATCGGCAATGGGGGGGAAGCACACACCCAGCTGATCGGCAATGCGGGGAAGCACACACCCAGCTGATCGGCAATGGGGGAAAGCACACACCCAGCTGATCGGCAATGGGGGGAAGCACACACCCAGCTGATCGGCAATGGGGGGAAGGACAGACCCAGCTGATCGGCAATGCGGGGAAGCACACTCCCAGCTGATCGGCAATGGGGGGAAGCACACACCCAGCTGATCGGCAATGGGGGGAAGGACACACCCAGCTGATCGGCAATGGGGGGAAGCACACATCCAAGCTGATCGGCAATGGGGGGAAGGACACACCCAGCTGATCGGCAATGCGGGGAAGGACAGACCCAGCTGATCGGCAATGGGGGAAGCACACACCCAGCTGATCGGCAATGGGGGGAAGGACACACCCAGCTGATCGGCAATGGGGGGAAGCACACACCCAGCTGATCGGCAATGGGGGAAGCACACACCCAGCTGATCGGCAATGGGGGGAAGGACAGACCCAGCTGATCGGCAATGCGGGGAAGGACAGACCCAGCTGATCGGCAATGGGGGGAAGCACACACCCAGCTGATCGGCAATGGGGGGAAGGACAGACCCAGCTGATCGGCAATGGGGGAAGCATACACCCAGTTGATCGGCAATGGGGGGAAGCACACACCCAGCTGATCGGCAATGCGGGGAAGCACACTCCCAGCTGATCGGCAATGGGGGAAGGACAGACCCAGCTGATCGGCAATGGGGGGAAGCACACACCCAGCTGATCGGCAATGGGGGGAAGCACACACCCAGCTGATCGGCAATGCGGGGAAGCACACTCCCAGCTGATCGGCAATGGGGGGAAGGACAGACCCAGCTGATCGGCAATGGGGGGAAGCACACACCCAGCTGATCGGCAATGCGGGGAAGCACACACCCAGCTGATCGGCAATGCGGGGAAGCACACACCCAGCTGATCGGCAATGCGGGGAAGCACACACCCAGCTGATCGGCAATGGGGGGAAGCACACATCCAGCTGATCGGCAATGGGGGGAAGCACACACCCAGCTGATCGGCAATGGGGAGAGGCACACAACCAGCTGATCGGCAATGGGGGGAAGCACACACCCAGCTGATCGGCAATGGGGGGAAACACACACCCAGCTGATCGGCCATGGTGGGGGCACACATCCAGCTGATCGGCAATGGGGGGAAGCACACACCCAGCTAATCGGCAATGGGGGGAAGCACACACCCAGCTGATCGGCCATGGTGGGGGCACACATCCAGCTGATCGGCAATGGGGGGAAGCACACACCCAGCTGATCGGCAATGGGGGGAAGAACAGACACAGCTGATCGGCAATGGGGGGGAGGACACACCCAGCTGATCGGCAATGGGGGGAAGCACAAACCCAGCTGATCGGCAATGCAGGGAAGGACAGACCCAGCTGATCGGCAATGCGGGGAAGCACACACCCAGCTGATCGGCAAAGTGGGGAAGCACACACCCAGCTGATCGGCAATGGGGGGAAGCACACACCCAGCTGATCGGCAATGCGGGGAAGGACAGACCCAGCTGATCGGCAATGCGGGGAAGCACACACCCAGCTGATCGGCAATGGGGGGAAGGACACTCCCAGCTGATCGGCAATGGGGGGAAGCACATACCCAGCTGATCGGCAATGGGGGGAAACACACAACCAGCTGATCGGCAATGGGGGGAAGCACACACCCAGCTGATCGGCAATGGGGGGACGCACACACCCAGCTGATCGGCAATGCGGGGAAGGACAGACCCAGCTGATCGGCAATGCGGGGAAGCACACACCCAGCTGATCGGCAATGGGGGGAAGCACATACCCAGCTGATCGGCAATGGGGGGAAGCATACACCCAGCTGATCAGCAATGCGGGGAAGGACAGACCCAGCTGATCGGCAATGCGGGGAAAGCACACACCCAGCTGATCGGCAATGGGGGGAAGGACACTCCCAGCTGATCGGCAATGGGGGGAAGGACACAAGCAGCTGATCGGCAATGCGGGGAAGGACAGACCCAGCTGATCGGCAATGGGGGGAAGGACAGACCCAGCTGATCGGCAATGGGGGGAAAGCACACGCCCAGCTGATCGGCAATGGGTGGAAGCACACACCCAGCTGATCGGCAATGGGGGGAAGGACAGACCCAGCTGATCGGCAATGGGGGGAAGGACAGACCCACACAGCCAGCACTTCCAGTGCACTTCCCCCCCCCCCACAGCCAGCACTGCCAGTGCTCTCCCACAGAGCTAGCACTGTCAGTGCTCCCACCACAGAGCCAGCACTGTCAATGCTGCCACCACACAGCCAGCACTGTCAGTGCTCCCCCCACACAGCCAGCACTGTCAGTGCTCCCCCGACACAGCCAGCACTGTCAGTGCTCCCACCACAGAGCCAGAACTGTCAGTGCACTTCCCCCCCACAGAGCCAGCACTGCCAGTGCACTCCCCCCCACACAGAGCCAGCACTGCCAGTGCACTCCCCCCCCACAGAGCCAGAACTGCCAGTGCACTCCCCCCCCCACAGAGCCAGCGCTCAGTGCTCCCACCACACAGCCAGCACTGTCAGTGCTCCCACCACACAGCCAGCACTGTCAGTGCTCCCCCCACACAGGCAGCACTGTCAGTGCTCCCCCCACACAGCCAGCACTGTCAGTGCTCCGCCACACAGACAGCACTGTCAGTGCTCCCACCGCACAGCCAGCACTGTAAGTGCTCCCACCATACAGCCAGCACTGTCAGTGCTCCCCCCACACAGCCAGCACTGTCAGTGCTCCCCCACACAGCCAGCACTGTCAGTGCTCCCCCACACAGCCAGCACTGTCAGTGCTCCCCCACACAGCCAGCACTGTCAGTGCTCCCCCCACACAGCCAGCACTGTCAGTGCTCCCACCACACAGCCAGCACTGTCAGTGCTCCCCCACACAGCCAGCACTATCAGTGCTCCCCCCACACAGCCAGCACTGTCAGTGCTCCCACCATACAGCCAGCACTGTCAGTGCTCCCCACACAGCCAGCACTGTCAGTGCTCCCACCACACAGCCAGCACTGTCATTGCTCCCACCACACAGCCAGCACTGTCAGAGCTCCCCCCACACAGCCAGCACTGTCAGTGCTCCCACCACACAGCCAGCACTGTCAGTGCTCCCCGCACACAGCCAGCACTGTCAGTGCTCCCACCACACAGCCAGCACTATCAGTGCTCCCCCCACACAGCCAGCACTGGCAGTGCTCCCCCAAACAGCCAGCACTGGCAGTGCTCCCACCACACAGCCAGCACTGTCAGTGCTCCCCGCACACAGCCAGCACTGTCAGTGCTCCCACCACACAGCCAGCACTATCAGTGCTCCCCCCACACAGCCAGCACTGGCAGTGCTCCCCCAAACAGCCAGCACTGGCAGTGCTCCCCCACACTCGGTCTGTGTCTCTGTCTGTGTCTCTGTCCCTGTCTCTGTCCCTGTCTCTGTCTCTGTCTCTGTCTCTGTCCCTGTCTCTGTCTCTGTCTCTGTCTCTGTCTCTGTCCCTGTCTCTGTCCCTGTCCCTGTCCCTGTCTCTGTCTGTGTCCCTGTCTCTGTCTGTGTCCCTGTCTCTGTCTGTGTCTGTGTCTCTGTCCCTGTCTCTCTCTCTGTCCCTGTCTCTGTCTGTGTCCCTGTCTCTGTCTGTCTCTGTCTGCGTCTCTGTGTCTGTCTCTGTCTGTGTCTCTGTCTGTGTCTCTGTCTGTCTGTGTGTCTCGCTGTGTCTCTGTGTCTGTCTGTGTCTCAGTCTCTGCCTCTGTCTGTGTCTCTCTGTCTGTCGGTGTCTGTGTCTCACTCTCTGTCTCTGTCTGTATCTCCGTGTCTGTCTGTGTCTCAGTCTCTGTCTCTGTCTGTGTCCCTGTCTCTGTCTGTGTCTCTGTCTCTATCTGTGTCTCTGTTTGTGTCTCTGTCTGTTTATGTGTCTCTGTCTGTTTCTGTGTCTCTGTCTGTGTCTGTTTCTGTGTCTCTGTCTGGGGCACATTCTGCTGCACAGACTGTGTTTAAGTGTGAGGCACACATCCAGCTGATCGGCAATGGGGGAGTCACACAAACCCAGCTGATCGGCAATGCGGGGAGTCACACACACCCAGCTGATCGGCAATGCGGGGAGTCACACACACCCAGCTGATCGGCATTGGGGGGTAGCACACACCCAGCTGATCGGCAATGCGGGGAAGCACACACCCAGCTGATCGGCAATGCGGGGAGTCACACACACCCAGCTGATCGGCAATGGGGGTAGCACACACCCAGCTGATCGGCCATGGTGGGAGCACATACCCAGCTGATCGGCAATGGGGGGAAGCACACACCCAGCTGATCGGCCATGGTGGGAGCACATACCCAGCTGATCGGCAATGCGGGTGAAGCACACACCCAGCTGATCGGCAATGGGGGGAAGCACACACCCAGCTGATCGGCAATGGGGGGAAGCACACTCCCAGCTGATCGGCAATGGGGGGAAGCACACACCCAGCTGATCGGCAATGGGGGGAAGCACATCCCAGCTGATCGGCAATGGGGGGAAGCACACACACAGCTGATGGGCCATGGGGGAGTCACACTGACCCAGCTGATCGGCCATGGGGGAGTCACACTGAACCAGCTGATCGGCCATGGGGGAGTCACACTGACCCAGCTGATCGGCCATGGGGGAGTCACACCCACCCACCGACAGTCTCTCCTGGTAATGTAGAATGGTAAATCTCTGCCTGTGTCTCTGCCTGTACCTGTCCAATTCTCTCTCTGTCTGTGTTTCTGTCTGTTTATCTGTCTGTGTCTGTGTCCCTGTCTGTGTCTCTGTCTGTGTCTGTGTCTCTGTCTGTGTCTGTGTCCCTGTCCCTGTCTCTGTCTGTGTCTGTGTCCCTGTCTCTGTCTGTGTCCCTGTCTGTGTCTCTGTCTGTGTCTGTGTCCCTGTCTCTGTCTGTGTCTCTGTCTGTGTCTCCGTCTGTGTCGCTGACTCTGTCTCTGCCTGTGTCTCTGCCTGTGTCTCTGCCTGTGTCTGTGTCTCTGTCTCTGTCTGTGTCGCTGACTCTGTCTCTGCCTGTGTCTCTGCCTGTGTCTCTGTCTGTGTCTCTGTCTCGGTGTCTGTGTCTGTGTCGGTGTCGGTGTCGGTGTCTCTGTCTCTGTCTCGGTGTCTGTGTCGGTCTCGGTGTCTCTGTGTCTGCCTGTGTCCCTGAATCTGACTGCGTTTCTGTCTGTGTCTCTGCCTGTGTCTTTTTATCTCTCTCGGTCTGTGTCTGTCTGTGTTTCTGTCTGTGTCTCTGTCTGTATATCTGTCTGTGTCCCTGTCTCTGTCTTTGTTGGTGTCTGTGTTTCTGTGTCTGCCTGTGTCCCTGTCTGTGTCTCAGCCCGGGTCTCTGTCTGTGTCTCTGAATATGACTGCGTTTCTGTCTGTGTCTCTGCCTGTGTCTTTTTCTCTCTCTCGGTCTGTGTCTGTCTGTGTTCCTGTCTGTGTCTCTTTCACTGTCTGTGTCTGTGACTCTGTCTGTGTCTCTGTCTGTGTCTCTGTCTGTGTCTGTGTCTATGCCTGTGTCTGTGTCTCTGCCTGTGTCTGTGTCTCTGTCTCTGTCGCTGTTTCTGTCTGTTTCTCTGTCTATGTCTGTGTCTGTGTCTCTGTCTATATCTGTGCCTGTGTCTCTGTCTGTGCCTGTGTCCCTGTCTCTGTCTGTGTCTCTGTCTGTGTCTATGCCTCTGTCTGTGTCTGTCTCTGTCGCAGTCTCTGCCGCTGTCTGTGTCTCTGTCTGTGCCTCTGTCTGTGCCTGTGTCGGTGCCTGTGTCGGTGTCTGTGTCTCTGTGTCTGCCTGTGTCCCTGTATATGTCTGTGTCTCTGAATCTGACTGCGTTTATGTCTGTGGCTCTGCCTGTGTCTTTTTCTCTCTCTCGGTCTGTGTCTGTCTGTGTTTCTGTCTGTGTCTCTTTCTCTGTCTGTGCCTGTTTCTCTGTCTTTATCTCTGTCTGTGTCGCTGTCTTTGTGTGCGTCGCTGTGTCTGCCTGTGTCTCTGTCTCTGTCTGTATATCTGTCTGTGTCCCTGTCTCTGTTTGTGTTGGTGTCTGTGTCTCTGTGTCTGCCTGTGTCCCTGTAACTGTCTGTGTCTCAGCCCGGGTCTCTGTCTGTGTCTCTGAACCTGACTGCGTTTCTGTCTGTGTCTCTGACTGTGTCTTTTTCTCTCTCTCGGTCTGTGTCTGTCTGTGTTTCTGAGTCTGTGTCTGTGACTGTACCTGTGCCTGTGTCTGTGTCTCTGTCTGTGTCTCTGTGTCTCTGTATCTGTGTCTCTGTGTCTCTCTGTATCTGTGTCTCTGCCTGTGTCTCTGTGACTCTGTGTCTGTGTCTGTGTCTCTGTGTCTGTCTCTGTGTCTGTGTCTGTGTCTCTGTCTCTGTCTCTGTGTCTCTGTGTCAGAGGCTCTGTCTGTGTCTCTGTCTGTGTGTCTGTGTCTGTGTCTCTGTGTCTGTGTCTCTGTGTCTCTGTCTGAGTCTCTGTCTGTGTCTGTGTCTGTGTTTCTGTTTGTGTCTGTGTCTGTGTCTGTGTCTGTGTCTCTGTGTCTCTGTGTCTGTGTCTCTGTCTGTGTCTCTGTCTGTGTCTCTGTCTCTGTCTGTGTCACATTCTGCTGCACAGACTGTGTTTAGGTGTGAGGCACACACCCTGCTGATCGGCAATGCGGGGAAGCACACCACCCAGCTGATCGGCCATGGTGGGGGCACACATCCAGCTGATCGGCAATGGGGGGAAGCACACACCCAGCTGATCGGCAATGGGGGGAAACACACACCCAGCTGATCGGCCATGGTGGGGGCACACATCCAGCTGATCGGCAATGGGGGGAAGCACACAACCAGCTGATCGGCAATGGGGGGAAGCACAAAACCAGCTGATCGGCAATGCAGGGAAGGACAGACCCAGCTGATCGGCAATGCGGGGAAGCAGACACCCAGCTGATCGGCAAAGTGGGGAAGCACACACCCAGCTGATCGGCAATGGGGGGAAGCACACACCCAGCTGATCGGCAATGCGGGGAAGGACACTCCCAGCTGATCGGCAATGGGGGGAAGCACACACCCAGCTGATCGGCAATGGGGGGAAACACACACCCAGCTGATCGGCAATGCGGGGAAGGACAGACCCAGCTGATCGGCAATGCGGGGAAGCACACACCCAGCTGATCGGCAATGGGGGGAAGCACATACCCAGCTGATCGGCAATGGGGGGAAGCACACACCCAGCTGATCAGCAATGCGGGGAAGGACAGACCCAGCTGATCGGCAATGGGGGAAAGCACACACCCAGCTGATCGGCAATGGGGGGAAGCACACACGCAGCTGATCGGCAATGCGGGGAAGCACACACCCAGCTGATCGGCAATGGGGGAAAGCACACACCCAGCTGATCGGCAATGGGGGGAAGCACACACGCAGCTGATCGGCAATGCGGGGAAGGACACACCCAGCTGATCGGCAATGGGGGGAAGCACACACCCAGCTGATCGGCAATGGGGGGAAGCACACACCCAGCTGATCGGCAATGGGGGGAAGGACAGACCCAACTGATCGGCAATGGGGGGAAGCACACACCCAGCTGATCGGCAATGGGGGGAAGGACACACCCAGCTGATCGGCAATGCGGGGAAGGACACACCCAGCTGATCGGCAAAGGGGGGAAGCACACACCCAGCTGATCGGCAATGCGGGGAAGCACACACCCAGCTGATCGGCAACGCGGGGAAGGACACACCCAGCTGATCGGCAATGGGGGGAAGCACACACCCAGCTGATCGGCAATGCGGGGAAGCACACACCCAGCTGATCGGCAATGCGGGGAAGCACACACCCAGCTGATCGGCAATGGGGGGAAGGACAGGCCCAGCTGATCGGCAATGCGGGGAAGCACACACCCAGCTGATCGGCAATGCGGGGCAGGACACTCCCAGCTGATCGGCAATGGGGGGAAGCACACACCCAGCTGATCGGCAATGGGGGGAAGCACACACCCAGCTGATCGGCATGGGGGGGTAGCACACACCCAGCTGATCGGCAATGCGGGGAAGCACACACCCAGCTGATCGGCAATGGGGGGAAGCACACTCCCAGCTAATCGGCAATGCGGGGAAGCACACACCCAGCTGATCGGCAATGGGGGGAAGCACACACCCAGCTGATCGGCAATGCGGGGAAGCACACACCCAGCTGATCGGCAATGGGGGAAAGCACACACCCAGCTGATCGGCAATGGGGGGAAGCACACACCCAGCTGATCGGCAATGGGGGGAAGGACAGACCCAGCTGATCGGCAATGCGGGGAAGCACACTCCCAGCTGATCGGCAATGGGGGGAAGCACACACCCAGCTGATCGGCAATGGGGGGAAGGACACACCCAGCTGATCGGCAATGGGGGGAAGCACACATCCAAGCTGATCGGCAATGGGGGGAAGGACACACCCAGCTGATCGGCAATGCGGGGAAGGACAGACCCAGCTGATCGGCAATGGGGGAAGCACACACCCAGCTGATCGGCAATGGGGGGAAGGACACACCCAGCTGATCGGCAATGGGGGGAAGCACACACCCAGCTGATCGGCAATGGGGGAAGCACACACCCAGTTGATCGGCAATGGGGGGAAGGACAGACCCAGCTGATCGGCAATGCGGGGAAGGACAGACCCAGCTGATCGGCAATGGGGGGAAGCACACACCCAGCTGATCGGCAATGGGGGGAAGGACAGACCCAGCTGATCGGCAATGGGGGAAGCATACACCCAGTTGATCGGCAATGGGGGGAAGCACACACCCAGCTGATCGGCAATGCGGGGAAGCACACTCCCAGCTGATCGGCAATGGGGGGAAGGACAGACCCAGCTGATCGGCAATGGGGGGAAGCACACACCCAGCTGATCGGCAATGGGGGGAAGCACACACCCAGCTGATCGGCAATGCGGGGAAGCACACTCCCAGCTGATCGGCAATGGGGGGAAGGACAGACCCAGCTGATCGGCAATGGGGGGAAGCACACACCCAGCTGATCGGCAATGCGGGGAAGCACACACCCAGCTGATCGGCAATGCGGGGAAGCACACACCCAGCTGATCGGCAATGCGGGGAAGCACACACCCAGCTGATCGGCAATGGGGGGAAGCACACATCCAGCTGATCGGCAATGGGGGGAAGCACACACCCAGCTGATCGGCAATGGGGAGAGGCACACAACCAGCTGATCGGCAATGGGGGGAAGCACACACCCAGCTGATCGGCAATGGGGGGAAACACACACCCAGCTGATCGGCCATGGTGGGGGCACACATCCAGCTGATCGGCAATGGGGGGAAGCACACACCCAGCTAATCGGCAATGGGGGGAAGCACACACCCAGCTGATCGGCCATGGTGGGGGCACACATCCAGCTGATCGGCAATGGGGGGAAGCACACACCCAGCTGATCGGCAATGGGGGGAAGAACAGACACAGCTGATCGGCAATGGGGGGGAGGACACACCCAGCTGATCGGCAATGGGGGGAAGCACAAACCCAGCTGATCGGCAATGCAGGGAAGGACAGACCCAGCTGATCGGCAATGCGGGGAAGCACACACCCAGCTGATCGGCAAAGTGGGGAAGCACACACCCAGCTGATCGGCAATGGGGGGAAGCACACACCCAGCTGATCGGCAATGCGGGGAAGGACAGACCCAGCTGATCGGCAATGCGGGGAAGCACACACCCAGCTGATCGGCAATGGGGGGAAGGACACTCCCAGCTGATCGGCAATGGGGGGAAGCACATACCCAGCTGATCGGCAAAGGGGGGAAACACACACCCAGCTGATCGGCAATGGGGGGAAGCACACACCCAGCTGATCGGCAATGGGGGGACGCACACACCCAGCTGATCGGCAATGCGGGGAAGGACAGACCCAGCTGATCGGCAATGCGGGGAAGCACACACCCAGCTGATCGGCAATGGGGGGAAGCACATACCCAGCTGATCGGCAATGGGGGGAAGCATACACCCAGCTGATCAGCAATGCGGGGAAGGACAGACCCAGCTGATCGGCAATGCGGGGAAAGCACACACCCAGCTGATCGGCAATGGGGGGAAGGACACTCCCAGCTGATCGGCAATGGGGGGAAGGACACAAGCAGCTGATCGGCAATGCGGGGAAGGACAGACCCAGCTGATCGGCAATGGGGGGAAGGACAGACCCAGCTGATCGGCAATGGGGGGAAAGCACACGCCCAGCTGATCGGCAATGGGTGGAAGCACACACCCAGCTGATCGGCAATGGGGGGAAGGACAGACCCAGCTGATCGGCAATGGGGGGAAGGACAGACCCAGCTGATCGGCAATGGGGGGAAAGCACACGCCCAGCTGATCGGCAATGGGGGGAAGCACACACCCAGCTGACCGGCAATGGGGGGAAGCACACACGCAGCTGATCGGCAATGCGGGGAAGCACACACCCAGCTGATCGGCAATGGGGGAAAGCACACACCCAGCTGATCGGCAATGGGGGGAAGCACACACGCAGCTGATCGGCAATGCGGGGAAGGACACACCCAGCTGATCGGCAATGGGGGGAAGCACACACACAGCTGATCGGCAATGGGGGAAAGCACACACCCAGCTGATCGGCAATGGGGGGAAGCACACACCGAGCTGATCGGCAATGGGGGGAAGGACAGACCCAACTGATCGGCAATGGGGGGAAGCACACTCACAGCTGATCGGCAATGCGGGGAAGGACAGACCCAGCTGATCGGCAATGGGGGGTAGCACACACCCAGCTCATCGGCAATGGGGGGAAGGACAGACCCAGCTGATCGGCAATGGGGGGTAGCACACACCCAGCTGATCGGCAATGGGGGGAAGCACACACCCAGCTGATCGGCAATGGGGGGAAGCACACACCCAGCTGATCGGCAATGGGGGGAAGCACACACCCAGCTGATCGGCAATGGGGGGAAGCACACACCCAGCTGATCGGCAATGGGGGGAGGCACACTCCCAGCTGATCGGCAATGGGGGGAAGCACACACCCAGCTGATCGGCAATGGGGGGAAGGACAGACCCAGCTGATCGGCAATGCGGGGAAGCACACTCCCAGCTGATCGGCAATGGGGGGAAGGACACTCCCAGCTGATCGGCAATGGGGGGAAGCACACACCCAGCTGATCGGCAATGCGGGGAAGCACACACACAGCTGATCGGCAATGGGGGGAAGCACACACCCAGCTGATCGGCAATGGGGGGAAGCACACACCCAGCTGATCGGCAATGGGGGGAAGCACACACCCAGCTGATCGTCAATGGGGGGAAGGACACTCCCAGCTGATCGGCAATGGGGGGAAGGATAGACCCAACTGATCGGCAATGCGGGGAAGCACACACCCAGCTGATCGGCAATGGGGGGAAGCACACACCCAGCTGATCGGCAATGGGGGGAAGCACACACCCAGCTGATCGGCAATGCGGGGAAGCACACACCCAGCTGATCGGCAATGGGGGGAAGCACACACACAGCTGATCGGCAATGCGGGGAAGCACACACCCAGCTGATCGGCAATGCGGGGAAGCACACACCCAGCTGATCGGCAATGCGGGGAAGCACACACCCAGCTGATCGGCAATGCGGGGAAGGACACACCCAGCTGATCGGCAATGCGGTGAAGCACACACCCAGCTGATCGGCAATGCGGGGAAGCACACACACAGCTGATCGGCAATGGGGGAAAGCACACACCCAGCTGATCGGCAATGGGGGGAAGCACACACCGAGCTGATCGGCAATGGGGGGAAGGACAGACCCAACTGATCGGCAATGGGGGGAAGCACACATCCAGCTGATCGGCCATGGGGGGAAGCACACACCCAGCTGATCGGCAATGGGGGGAAGGACAGACCCAGCTGATCGGCAATGGGGGGTAGCACACACCCAGCTGATCGGCAATGGGGGGAAGCACACACACAGCTGATCGGCAATGGGGGGAAGCACACACCCAGCTGATCGGCAATGGGGGGAAGGACAGACCCAACTGATCGGCAATGGGGGGAAGCACACACCCAGCTGATCGGCAATGCGGGGAAGCACACACCCAGCTGATCGGCAATGGGGGGAAGGACACACCCAGCTGATCGGCAATGCGGGGAAGGACACACCCAGCTGATCGGCAATGGGGGGAGCCACACACCCAGCTGATCGGCAATGGGGGGAAGGACACACCCAGCTGATCGGCAATGGGGGGAAGGACAGACCCAGCTGATCGGCAATGCGGGGACGCACACACCCAGCTGATCGGCAATGCGAGGAAGGACACACCCAGCTGATCGGCAAGGGGGGGAAGGACACACCCAGCTGATCGGCAATGGGGGGAAGGACACACCCAGCTGATCGGCAATGGGGGGAAGGACACACCCAGCTGATCGGCAATGCGGGGAAGGACACACCCAGCTGATCGGCAATGCGGGGAAGGACACTCCCAGCTGATCGGCAATGGGGGGAAGCACACACCCAGCTGATCGGCAATGGGGGGAAGGACAGACCCAGCTGATCGGCAATGCGGGGACGCACACACCCAGCTGATCGGCAATGGGGGGAAGGACAGACCCAGCTGATCGGCAATGCGGGGAAGCACACTCCCAGCTGATCGGCAATGGGGGGAGCCACACTCCCAGCTGATCGGCAAAGGGGGGAAGCACACACCCAGCTGATCGGCAATGCGGGGAAGCACACACCCAGCTGATCGGCAATGCGGGGAAGCACACACCCAGCTGATCGGCAATGGGGGGAAGGACACACCCAGCTGATCGGCAATGGGGGGAAGCACACACCCAGCTGATCGGCAATGGGGGGAAGCACACACCCAGCTGATCGGCAATGCGGGGAAGGACACACCCAGCTGATCGGCAATGGGGGGAAGCACACACCCAGCTGATCGGCAATGCGGGGAAGCACACACCCAGCTGATCGGCAATGGGGGAAGCACAAACCCAGCTGATCGGCAATGCGGGGAAGGACAGACGCAGCTGATCGGCAATGGGGGGAAGCACACACCCAGCTGATCGGCAATGCGGGGAAGCACACACCCAGCTGATCGGCAATGGGGGGAAGCACACACCCAGCTGATCGGCAATGGGGGGAAGGACAGACCCAGCTGATCGGCAATGCGGGGAAGCACACACCCAGCTGATCGGCAATGGGGGGAAGCACACACCCAGCTGATCGGCAATGCGGGGAAGGACAGACCCAGCTGATCGGCAATGGGGGGAAGCACACACCCAGCTGATCGGCAATGCGGGGAAGGACAGACCCAGCTGATCGGCAATGGGGGGAAGGAAACACCCAGCTGATCGGCAATGGGGGGAAGGACAGACCCAGCTGATCGGCAATGGGGGGAAGCACACACCCAGCTGATCGGCAATGCGGGGAAGGACAGACCCAGCTGATCGGCAATGGGGGGAAGGACACACCCAGCTGATCGGCAATGGGGGGAAGGACAGACCCAGCTGATCGGCAATGGGGGGAAGGACAGACCCAGCTGATCGGCAATGGGGGGAAGCACACAACCAGCTGATCGGCAATGGGGGGAAGCACATACCCAGCTGATCGGCAATGGGGGGAAGCACACACCCAGCTGATCGGCAATGGGGGGAAGGAAACACCCAGCTGATCGGCAATGGGGGGAGCCACACACCCAGCTGATCGGCAATGGGGGGGAAGGACACACACAGCTGATCGGCAATGGGGGGAAGCACACACCCAGCTGATCGGCAATGCGGGGAAGGACAGACCCAGCTGATCGGCAATAGGGAGAAGCACACACCCAGCTGATCGGCAATGGGGGGGAAGCACACACCCAGCTGATCGGCAATGCGGGGAAGGACACACCCAGCTGATCGGCAATGGGGGGAAGGACAGACCCAGCTGATCGGCAATGGGGGGAAGGACAGACCCAGCTGATCGGCAATGGGGGGAAGGAAACACCCAGCTGATCGGCAATGGGGGGAAGGACAGACCCAACTGATCGGCAATGCGGGGAAGGACACTCCCAGCTGATCGGCAATGGGGGGAAGGACACTCCCAGCTGATCGGCAATGCGGGGAAGGACACTCCCAGCTGATCGGCAATGGGGGGAAGGACACTCCCAGCTGATCGGCAATGCGGGGAAGCACACTCCCAGCTGATCGGCAATGGGGGGAAGCACACACCCAGCTGATCGGCATGGGGGGGAAGCACACACCCAGCTGATCGGCAATGCTGGGAAGCACACACCCAGCTGATCGGCAATGGGGGGAAGCACACTCCCAGCTGATCGGCAATGCGGGGAAGCACACACCCAGCTGATCGGCAATGGGGGGAAGCACACACCCAGCTGATCGGCAATGGGGGGACGCACACTCCCAGCTGATCGGCAATGCGGGGAAGCACACACCCAGCTGATCGGCAATGGGGGGAAGCACACACCCAGCTGATCGGCAATGGGGGGAAGCACACGCCCAGCTGATCGGCAATGGGGGGAAGCACACGCCCAGCTGATCGGCAATGGGGGGGAAGCACACACCCAGCTGATCGGCAATGGGGGAAAGCACACACCCAGCTGATCGGCAATGGGGGGAAGCACACACCCAGCTGATCGGCAATGGGGGGAAGGACACACCCAGCTGATCGGCAATGGGGGGAAGCACACACCCAGCTGATCGGCAATGGGGGGAAGGGCAGACCCAGCTGATCGGCAATGGGGGGAAGGACACACCCAGCTGATCGGCAATGGCGGGAAGGACACACCCAGCTGATCGGCAATGGGGGGTAGCACACACCCAGCTGATCGGCAATGGGGGGAAGGACACAACCAGCTGATCGGCAATGGGGGGAAGCACACACCCAGCTGATCGGCAATGGGGGGAAGGACAGACCCAGCTGATCGGCAATGGGGGGAAGCACACACCCAGCTGATCGGCAATGGGGCGAAGGACAGACCCAGCTGATCGGCAATGGGGGGAAGGACAGACCCAGCTGATCGGCAATGGGGGGAAGCACACACCCAGCTGATCGGCAATGGGGGGAAGCACACTCCCAGCTGATCAGCAATGGGGGGAAGCACACACCCAGCTGATCGGCAATGGGGGGAAGCACACACCCAGCTGATCGGCAATGGGGGGAAGGACAGACCCAGCTGATCGGCAATGGGGGGAAGCACACACCCAGCTGATCGGCAATGCGGGGAAGCACACACCCAGCTGATCGGCAATGGGGGGAAGGGCAGACCCAGCTGATCGGCAATGGGGGGAAGGACAGACCCAGCTGATCGGCAATGGGGGGAAGGGCAGACCCAGCTGATCGGCAATGGGGGGAAGGACAGACCCAGCTGATCGGCAATGGGGGGAAGGACACTCCCAGCTGATCGGCAATGCGGGGAAGCACACACCCAGCTGATCGGCAATGGGGGGAAGCACACACCCAGCTGATCGGCAATGGGGGGAAGCACATACCCAGCTGATCGGCAATGGGGGGAAGCACACACCCAGCTGATCGGCAATGGGGGGAAGCACACGCCCAGCTGATCGGCAATGGGGGGGAAGGACACACCCAGCTGATCGGCAATGCGGGGAAGGACACACCCAGCTGATCGGCAATGGGGGGAAGCACACACCCAGCTGATCGGCAATGGGGGGAAGGACAGACCCAGCTGATCGGCAATGGGGGGAAGGACAGACCCAGCTGATCGGCAATGGGGGGAAGCACACACCCAGCTGATCGGCAATGGGGGGAAGGACAGACCCAGCTGATCGGCAATGGGGGGAAGGACAGACCCAGCTGATCGGCAATGGGGGGAAGCACACACCCAGCTGATCGGCAATGCGGGGAAGAACACACCCAGCTGATCGGCAATGGGGGGAAGGACAGACCCAGCTGATCGGCAATGCGGGGAAGGACACACCCAGCTGATCGGCAATGGGGGGAAGCACACACCCAGCTGATCGGCAATGCGGGGAAGAACACACCCAGCTGATCGGCAATGGGGGGAAGGACAGACCCAGCTGATCGGCAATGGGGGGAAGCACACACCCAGCTGATCGGCAATGCGGGGAAGCACACACCCAGCTGATCGGCAATGCGGGGAAGCACACTCCCAGCTGATCGGCAATGGGGGGAAGCACACACCCAGCTGATCGGCAATGGGGGGGAAGAACACACCCAGCTGATCGGCAATGCGGGGAAGCACACACCCAGCTGATCGGCAATGCGGGGAAGCACACACCCAGCTGATCGGCAATGGGGGAAGCACAATCCCAGCTGATCGGCAATGCGGGGAAGGACAGACCCAGCTGATCGGCAATGGGGGGAAGCACACACCCAGCTGATCGGCAATGCGGGGAAGCACACACCCAGCTGATCGGCAATGGGGGGAAGCACACACCCAGCTGATCGGCAATGGGGGGAAGGACAGACCCAGCTGATCGGCAATGCGGGGAAGCACACACCCAGCTGATCGGCAATGGGGGGAAGCACACACCCAGCTGATCGGCAATGCGGGGAAGGACAGACCCAGCTGATCGGCAATGGGGGGAAGCACACACCCAGCTGATCGGCAATGCGGGGAAGGACAGACCCAGCTGATCGGCAATGGGGGGAAGGAAACACCCAGCTGATCGGCAATGGGGGGAAGGACAGACCCAGCTGATCGGCAATGGGGGGAAGCACACACCCAGCTGATCGGCAATGCGGGGAAGGACAGACCCAGCTGATCGGCAATGGGGGGAAGGACACACCCAGCTGATCGGCAATGGGGGGAAGGACAGACCCAGCTGATCGGCAATGGGGGGAAGGACAGACCCAGCTGATCGGCAATGGGGGGAAGCACACAACCAGCTGATCGGCAATGGGGGGAAGCACATACCCAGCTGATCGGCAATGGGGGGAAGCACACACCCAGCTGATCGGCAATGGGGGGAAGGAAACACCCAGCTGATCGGCAATGGGGGGAGCCACACACCCAGCTGATCGGCAATGGGGGGGAAGGACACACACAGCTGATCGGCAATGGGGGGAAGCACACACCCAGCTGATCGGCAATGCGGGGAAGGACAGACCCAGCTGATCGGCAATAGGGAGAAGCACACACCCAGCTGATCGGCAATGGGGGGGAAGCACACACCCAGCTGATCAGCAATGCGGGGAAGGACACACCCAGCTGATCGGCAATGGGGGGAAGGACAGACCCAGCTGATCGGCAATGGGGGGAAGGACAGACCCAGCTGATCGGCAATGGGGGGAAGGAAACACCCAGCTGATCGGCAATGGGGGGAAGGACAGACCCAACTGATCGGCAATGCGGGGAAGGACACTCCCAGCTGATCGGCAATGGGGGGAAGGACACTCCCAGCTGATCGGCAATGCGGGGAAGGACACTCCCAGCTGATCGGCAATGGGGGGAAGGACACTCCCAGCTGATCGGCAATGCGGGGAAGCACACTCCCAGCTGATCGGCAATGGGGGGAAGCACACACCCAGCTGATCGGCATGGGGGGGAAGCACACACCCAGCTGATCGGCAATGCGGGGAAGCACACACCCAGCTGATCGGCAATGGGGGGAAGCACACTCCCAGCTGATCGGCAATGCGGGGAAGCACACACCCAGCTGATCGGCAATGGGGGGAAGCACACACCCAGCTGATCGGCAATGGGGGGACGCACACTCCCAGCTGATCGGCAATGCGGGGAAGCACACACCCAGCTGATCGGCAATGGGGGGAAGCACACACCCAGCTGATCGGCAATGGGGGGAAGCACACGCCCAGCTGATCGGCAATGGGGGGAAGCACACGCCCAGCTGATCGGCAATGGGGGGGAAGCACACACCCAGCTGATCGGCAATGGGGGAAAGCACACACCCAGCTGATCGGCAATGGGGGGAAGCACACACCCAGCTGATCGGCAATGGGGGGAAGGACACACCCAGCTGATCGGCAATGGGGGGAAGCACACACCCAGCTGATCGGCAATGGGGGGAAGGGCAGACCCAGCTGATCGGCAATGGGGGGAAGGACACACCCAGCTGATCGGCAATGGCGGGAAGGACACACCCAGCTGATCGGCAATGGGGGGTAGCACACACCCAGCTGATCGGCAATGGGGGGAAGGACACAACCAGCTGATCGGCAATGGGGGGAAGCACACACCCAGCTGATCGGCAATGGGGGGAAGGACAGACCCAGCTGATCGGCAATGGGGGGAAGCACACACCCAGCTGATCGGCAATGGGGCGAAGGACAGACCCAGCTGATCGGCAATGGGGGGAAGGACAGACCCAGCTGATCGGCAATGGGGGGAAGCACACACCCAGCTGATCGGCAATGGGGGGAAGCACACTCCCAGCTGATCAGCAATGGGGGGAAGCACACACCCAGCTGATCGGCAATGGGGGGAAGCACACACCCAGCTGATCGGCAATGGGGGGAAGGACAGACCCAGCTGATCGGCAATGGGGGGAAGCACACACCCAGCTGCTCGGCAATGCGGGGAAGCACACACCCAGCTGATCGGCAATGGGGGGAAGGGCAGACCCAGCTGATCGGCAATGGGGGGAAGGACAGCCCCAGCTGATCGGCAATGGGGGGAAGGGCAGACCCAGCTGATCGGCAATGGGGGGAAGGACAGACCCAGCTGATCGGCAATGGGGGGAAGGACACTCCCAGCTGATCGGCAATGCGGGGAAGCACACACCCAGCTGATCGGCAATGGGGGGAAGCACACACCCAGCTGATCGGCAATGGGGGGAAGCACACACCCAGCTGATCGGCAATGGGGGGAAGCACACACCCAGCTGATCGGCAATGGGGGGAAGCACACGCCCAGCTGATCGGCAATGGGGGGGAAGGACACACCCAGCTGATCGGCAATGCGGGGAAGGACACACCCAGCTGATCGGCAATGGGGGGAAGCACACACCCAGCTGATCGGCAATGGGGGGAAGGACAGACCCAGCTGATCGGCAATGGGGGGAAGGACAGACCCAGCTGATCGGCAATGGGGGGAAGCACACACCCAGCTGATCGGCAATGGGGGGAAGGACAGACCCAGCTGATCGGCAATGGGGGGAAGGACAGACCCAGCTGATCGGCAATGGGGGGAAGCACACACCCAGCTGATCGGCAATGCGGGGAAGAACACACCCAGCTGATCGGCAATGGGGGGAAGGACAGACCCAGCTGATCGGCAATGCGGGGAAGGACACACCCAGCTGATCGGCAATGGGGGGAAGCACACACCCAGCTGATCGGCAATGCGGGGAAGAACACACCCAGCTGATCGGCAATGGGGGGAAGGACAGACCCAGCTGATCGGCAATGGGGGGAAGCACACACCCAGCTGATCGGCAATGCGGGGAAGCACACACCCAGCTGATCGGCAATGCGGGGAAGCACACTCCCAGCTGATCGGCAATGGGGGGAAGCACACACCCAGCTGATCGGCAATGGGGGGGAAGAACACACCCAGCTGATCGGCAATGCGGGGAAGCACACACCCAGCTGATCGGCAATGCGGGGAAGGACACTCCCAGCTGATCGGCAATGGGGGGAAGCACACACCCAGCTGATCGGCAATGGGGGGGAAGAACACACCCAGCTGATCGGCAATGCGGGGAAGCACACACCTAGCTGATCGGCAATGCGGGGAAGCACACACCTAGCTGATCGGCAATGGGGGGAAGCACACACCCAGCTGATCGGCAATGGGGGGGAAGAACACACATAGCTGATCGGCAATGGGGGGAAGCACACTCCCAGCTGATCGGCAATGCGGGGAAGCACACATCCAGCTGATCGGCAATGGGGGGAAGCACACTCCCAGCTGATCGGCAATGCGGGGAAGCACACACCCAGCTGATCGGCAATGGGGGGAAGCACACGCCCAGCTGATCGGCAATGGGGGGGGAAGCACACACCCAGCTCATCGGCAATGGGGGGAAGCACACACCCAGCTGATCGGCAATGCGGGGAAGGACACTCCCAGCTGATCGGCAATGGGGCGGGAAGCACACACCCAGCTGATCGGCAATGCGGGGAAGGACAGACCCAGCTGATCGGCAATGGGGGGAAGGACACTCCCAGCTGATCGGCAATGGGGGGAAGCACACACCCAGCTGATCGGCAATGCGGGGAAGGACACTCCCAGCTGATCGGCAATGCGGGGAATCACACGCCCAGCTGATCGGCAATGGGGGGAAGGACAGACCCAGCTGATCGGCAATGCGGGGAAGCAATCGCCCAGCTGATCGGCAATGGGGGGAAGCACACACCCAGCTGATCGGCAATGCGGGGAAGCACACGCCCAGCTGATCGGCAATGGGGGGAAGGACACACCCAGCTGATCGGCAATGGGGGGAAGCACACACCCAGCTGATCGGCAATGGGGGGAAGCAAACACACAGCTGATCGGCAATGCGGGGAAGCACACACCCAGCTGATCGGCAATGCGGGGAAGCACACACCCAGCTGATCGGCAATGCGGGGAAGCACACACCCAGCTGATCGGCAATGCGGGGAAGGACACACCCAGCTGATCGGCAATGGGGGGAAGGACACTCCCAGCTGATCGGCAATGGGGGGAAGCACACACCCAGCTGATCGGCAATGCGGGGAAGCACACTCCCAGCTGATCGGCAAAGGGGGGAAGCACACACCCAGCTGATCGGCAATGCGGGGAAGCACACACCCAGCTGATCGGCAATGCGGGGAAGGACACACCCAGCTGATCGGCAATGCGGGGAAGCACACACCCAGCTGATCGGCAATGCGGGGAAGGACACACCCAGCTGATCGGCAATGCGGGGAAGCACACACCCAGCTGATCGGCAATGCGGGGAAGCACACACACAGCTGATCGGCAATGGGGGAAAGCACACACCCAGCTGATCGGCAATGGGGGGAAGCACACACCGAGCTGATCGGCAATGGGGGGAAGGACAGACCCAACTGATCGGCAATGGGGGGAAGCACACATCCAGCTGATCGGCCATGGGGGGAAGCACACGCCCAGCTGATCGGCAATGGGGGGGAAGCACACACCCAGCTGATCGGCAATGGGGGGAAGGACAGACCCAGCTGATCGGCAATGGGGGGAAGCACACACCCAGCTGATCGGCAATGCGGGGAAGCACACACCCAGCTGATCGGCAATGGGGGGAAGGGCAGACCCAGCTGATCGGCAATGGGGGGAAGGACAGACCCAGCTGATCGGCAATGGGGGGAAGGGCAGACCCAGCTGATCGGCAATGGGGGGAAGGACAGACCCAGCTGATCGGCAATGGGGGGAAGGACACTCCCAGCTGATCGGCAATGCGGGGAAGCACACACCCAGCTGATCGGCAATGGGGGGAAGCACACACCCAGCTGATCGGCAATGGGGGGAAGCACACACCCAGCTGATCGGCAATAGGGGGAAGCACACACCCAGCTGATCGGCAATGGGGGGAAGCACACGCCCAGCTGATCGGCAATGGGGGGGAAGGACACACCCAGCTGATCGGCAATGCGGGGAAGGACACACCCAGCTGATCGGCAATGGGGGGAAGCACACACCCAGCTGATCGGCAATGGGGGGAAGGACAGACCCAGCTGATCGGCAATGGGGGGAAGGACAGACCCAGCTGATCGGCAATGGGGGGAAGGGCAGACCCAGCTGATCGGCAATGGGGGGAAGGACAGACCCAGCTGATCGGCAATGGGGGGAAGGACACTCCCAGCTGATCGGCAATGCGGGGAAGCACACACCCAGCTGATCGGCAATGGGGGGAAGCACACACCCAGCTGATCGGCAATGGGGGGAAGCACACACCCAGCTGATCGGCAATGGGGGGAAGCACACACCCAGCTGATCGGCAATGGGGGGAAGCACACGCCCAGCTGATCGGCAATGGGGGGGAAGGACACACCCAGCTGATCGGCAATGCGGGGAAGGACACACCCAGCTGATCGGCAATGGGGGGAAGCACACACCCAGCTGATCGGCAATGGGGGGAAGGACAGACCCAGCTGATCGGCAATGGGGGGAAGGACAGACCCAGCTGATCGGCAATGGGGGGAAGCACACACCCAGCTGATCGGCAATGGGGGGAAGGACAGACCCAGCTGATCGGCAATGGGGGGAAGGACAGACCCAGCTGATCGGCAATGGGGGGAAGCACACACCCAGCTGATCGGCAATGCGGGGAAGAACACACCTTGCTGATCGGCAATGGGGGGAAGGACAGACCCAGCTGATCGGCAATGGGGGGAAGCACACACCCAGCTGATCGGCAATGCGGGGAAGAACACACCCAGCTGATCGGCAATGGGGGGAAGGACAGACCCAGCTGATCGGCAATGGGGGGAAGCACACACCCAGCTGATCGGCAATGCGGGGAAGCACACACCCAGCTGATCGGCAATGCGGGGAAGCACACTCCCAGCTGATCGGCAATGGGGGGAAGCACACACCCAGCTGATCGGCAATGGGGGGGAAGAACACACCCAACTGATCGGCAATGCGGGGAAGCACACACCTAGCTGATCGGCAATGGGGGGAAGCACACACCCAGCTGATCGGCAATGGGGGGGAAGAACACACCCAGCTGATCGGCAATGGGGGGAAGCACACTCCGAGCTGATCGGCAATGCGGGGAAGCACACATCCAGCTGATCGGCAATGGGGGGAAGCACACTCCCAGCTGATCGGCAATGCGGGGAAGCACACACCCAGCTGATCGGCAATGGGGGGAAGGACACACCCAGCTGATCGGCAATGCGGGGAAGCACACACCTAGCTGATCGGCAATGGGGGGAAGCACACACCCAGCTGATCGGCAATGGGGGGAAGCACACACCCAGCTGATCGGCAATGCGGGGAAGGACACTCACAGCTGATCGGCAATGGGGGGGAAGGACACACCCAGCTGATCGGCAATGGGGGGAAGCACACACCCAGCTGATCGGCAATGCGGGGAAGCACACACACAGCTGATCGGCAATGCGGGGAAGGACAGACCCAGCTGATCGGCAATGGGGGGAAGGAAACACCCAGCTGATCGGCAATGCGGGGAAGCACACGCCCAGCTGATCGGCAATGGGGGGGGAAGCACACACCCAGCTGATCGGCAATGGGGGGAAGCACACTCCCAGCTGATCGGCAATGCGGGGAAGCACACACCCAGCTGATCGGCAATGGGGGGAAGGACACACCCAGCTGATCGGCAATGCGGGGAAGCACACACCTAGCTGATCGGCAATGGGGGGAAGCACACACCCAGCTGATCGGCAATGGGGGGAAGCACACACCCAGCTGATCGGCAATGCGGGGAAGGACACTCACAGCTGATCGGCAATGGGGGGGAAGGACACACCCAGCTGATCGGCAATGGGGGGAAGCACACACCCAGCTGATCGGCAATGCGGGGAAGCACACACACAGCTGATCGGCAATGCGGGGAAGGACAGACCCAGCTGATCGGCAATGGGGGGAAGGAAACACCCAGCTGATCGGCAATGCGGGGAAGCACACGCCCAGCTGATCGGCAATGGGGGGGGAAGCACACACCCAGCTCATCGGCAATGGGGGGAAGCACACACCCAGCTGATCGGCAATGCGGGGAAGGACACTCCCAGCTGATCGGCAATGGGGGGGGAAGCACACACCCAGCTGATCGGCAATGCGGGGAAGGACAGACCCAGCTGATCGGCAATGGGGGGAAGGACACTCCCAGCTGATCGGCAATGGGGGGAAGCACACACCCAGCTGATCGGCAATGCGGGGAAGGACACTCCCAGCTGATCGGCAATGCGGGGAAGCACACGCCCAGCTGATCGGCAATGGGGGGAAGGACAGACCCAGCTGATCGGCAATGCGGGGAAGCACACGCCCAGCTGATCGGCAATGGGGGGAAGCACACACCCAGCTGATCGGCAATGCGGGGAAGCACACGCCCAGCTGATCAGCAATGGGGGGAAGGACAGACCCAGCTGATCGGCAATGGGGGGAAGCACACACCCAGCTGATCGGCAATGCGGGGAAGGACACTCCCAGCTGATCGGCAATGGGGGGAAGGACAGACCCAGCTGATCGGCAATGGGGGGAAGGACAGACCCAGCTGATCGGCAATGGGGGGAAGCACACACCCAGCTGATCGGCAATGGGGGGAAGCACATACCCAGCTGATCGGCAATGGGGGGAAGCACACACCCAGCTGATCGGCAATGGGGGGAAGGAAACACCCAGCTGATCGGCAATGGGGGGAAGGACACTCCCAGCTGATCGGCAATGGGGGGAAGGACAGACCCAGCTGATCGGCAATGGGGGGAAGGACACTCCCAGCTGATCGGCAATGCGGGGAAGGACAGACCCAGCTGATCGGCAATGGGGGGAAGCACACACCCAGCTGATCGGCAATGGGGGGGAAGCACACACCCAGCTGATCGGCAATGGGGGGAAGCACACACCCAGCTGATCGGCAATGGGGGGAAGGACAGACCCAGCTGATCGGCAATGGGGGGAAGGACAGACCCAGCTGATCGGCAATGGGGGGAAGGACAGACCCAGCTGATCGGCAATGGGGGGAAGGACAGACCCAGCTGATCGGCAATGCGGGGAAGGAAACACCCAGCTGATCGGCAATGGGGGGAAGGACAGACCCAGCTGATCGGCAATGCGGGGAAGCACACACCCAGCTGATCGGCAATGCGGGGAAGGACACTCCCAGCTGATCGGCAATGGGGGGAAGGACACTCCCAGCTGATCGGCAATGGGGGAAGCACACACCCAGCTGATCGGCAATGGGGGGAAGCACACTCCCAGCTGATCGGCAATGCGGGGAAGCACACACCCAGCTGATCGGCAATGGGGGGAAGCACACACCCAGCTGATCGGCAATGGGGGGACGCACACTCCCAGCTGATCGGCATTGGGGGGAAGCACACGCCCAGCTGATCGGCAATGGGGGGAAGCACACGCCCAGCTGATCGGCAATGGGGGAAAGCACACACCCAGCTGATCGGCAATGGGGGGAAGCACACACCCAGCTGATCGGCAATGGGGGGAAGGACACACCCAGCTGATTGACAATGGGGGGAAGCACACACCCAGCTGATCGGCAATGGGGGGAAGGACAGACCCAGCTGATCGGCAATGGGGGGAAGGACAGACCCAGCTGATCGGCAATGGGGGGAAGGGCAGACCCAGCTGATCGGCAATGGGGGGAAGCACACACCCAGCTGATCGGCAATGGGGGGAAGGACAGACCCAGCTGATCGGCAATGGGGGGAAGCACACACCCAGCTGATCGGCAATGGGGGGAAGGACAGACCCAGCTGATCGGCAGTTGGGGAAGCACACACCCAGCTGATCGGCAATGCGGGGAAGGACAGACCCAGCTGATCGGCAATGGGGGGAAGCACACACCCAG